>NW_026866334.1:0-64522 GCF_026571515.1 Ruditapes philippinarum
GGTAATTAAACGAGGTATCAAAGGAAAGCCGGTATGGGTAACCGACTGTCGTGTTATGTCCTTCAATGTGTTTAAAGCAATGAGAAAAAGTAAACAAAAAAAATAATAATGATAATAATAATAATAATACTCGCAAATATCGATTTTGTCATCATAATGTAAGGCTATTTACGCTTAAATCTGATTTGTCAACAGATATATTAATAACGGTGACTCTTAAGCATTTTGATATAATAGATACAACAATATTATCTCTTTGACGTTTCTCGGTTTGTTTTCTGTCTTTCTTTGATAATTTATGTCTTTCACAATTATTATGCTTTTGACTATGAATCTGTAACTTATTTTTATACATTTAAACCCTCTACTTTGCTTTTAACTGTAACTATGTACTTTATTTGTTGACATTTGTCATTTATTGTTAATACACGTATCATATATATTTTGATCACAATAAGCGTCACTTTATCAAGCATTTTGTGCTGATATCAATTAACAGTGCACGTGTTTTTCAAGTAAAGAAATCATGTATATGATATTAAAGAGTTATTTTTTAATGAATAAATTTTCGCTACAATAGTCTTAAAATTATTGTAGTTTCTGAATCGTTATTGTATATCTAGACACGTTATTCATAAAATCTTGTTTTAACAACGTTTAATTTACAAGAGCGATCATTTGAATTTTAAATGTTAAAACTTTATTGCTCTAAATTGAAAGTTTTGATTCGTAAAATTGTCCTTGACGCCGCATTCTTCATCGGAGAATTAAAAGAAAAAATATTTAAGCTAATATAAGCATTGCAGTGGTAGCATTATTAGATATAGCAGACCTGAAAACGAGTTAGCAATAAAATGTATTACATTTTCCCTCAGCAGTTCAGTGGCGTCACATAAATCGTCTAAAGCGGAAATCTAGCAGAAATTCTTTCATGCAATAATGAAACTATTCTGCAAGTCAGATCAGTGGCTTTTGAGTTTTAAATGAAATTCGGAATTTATTCTATAGAAATAATTTATAAGCATGTAACTTGGATTTCAATGAAAAGCCTTGGAATATTTCTGTAAAGGTAAATACAAAATGAATTCATATTGCGTAATTCTGTTTTATTACTATAATTCCTTTTTATCTAAGCGACGGTGTTTTTCGATCTATTATTTTTGTTGACACATAAATGAGTGATGACTTATTTTGAATAACTTGACTACATTTCTTTTGGTTTATTTTGTAATTCGATTCTAACACAAACAAGTGTTTGGTCATATCTCGTTCAGCAAGTGATCCACCTTACCTGTTTTTCTGGATAACTAACAAGTAGTTACCAGTTGTTCCCGCAAGTGACCGACTTCGAATCACAAATGGTTTTTAAATCAGCGCTGAAAGACAAATGACAATGAGACTCAATGTCAAGGACAACTTTCTTACTGTATATTCGCGTTTTGAACATTTGAATGATATATTTTTTCCCGTGAGCATATTGAGGTTACTGCAAAAGAGAGTCATTCCGTTATGTAAACTATACATATGTGGAGTGTTTGTAACGATTCATTCTTGATGCTAAACGGACATACTACGTTTGTAACGAGTCTTTGTTTTGATGAATGCTAGAAAGGAACAACGCCTTAATTCAATCCTTAAGGGAGAAACAGTTAATGCTCAAATTTTAACAAAGCAAAACAAGATTGTCAAACTGCCTAAAGACCATTGATTAATGCCATGCATAATATTTGAGAAGATTGCAAAGTAATTGCTGCAAAAAATATAAAGTTTAATCATTATAAAGATTTTTAACTCTGCCTTTATTTTCACAATAATTAGTTCCTGAGCTTTGCCAATTGCTTTGTAACCATACCATGTATTTTGCAACATTTTATGTTTTATATAAGGTGGATTTAAATGGGAAATTTAATTTTGTTTGTTGTAATAAAGTAATGTTGTCAAGTTTCATGTTATAAAAGGTTCTTGTGTGTTCATTATTTTGTTCTGAAGGCTTTTATTTATCAATGTATCTTGTTGACAATGTATAACATAATGTCTATTACACTGACTTTTATTATAGTTTAAGTTACATTGATATTTCACAGCAAGTTTCAAAACATCTGAAACATATTTTATTTATCATTCTTAAACATGTGGTAAATATTGTTCTGCGGTTTAATAGAAGCCATTAAGTCGTATGCATTAAGTTTAAGTACTTGAAGACAGATGCAGCACATTTAATTATTTTTAAAAAGTTTACTTTATCGAGCTATTTCACACATTGTTGATAACACAACAATTAAGAAAGATTCGATTTTGTATGACTGATGTTAGGTTATGTCTTCATGAATACAATATTGAAATAAAAATATTATATCTTTAGCGTGATTAAAGTCTACATGTTATTTCAAATATTGATAAAACAAGTTAGAGGTATGTGTGTTTCTTATTCTTATAAAATGTTTCTATAAAGCTCTAAGTGTGGTCATTTATATAATGAAAAATGATATATTTTCTTCTAGAGCATATGCTATGCGATATACATGTATAGCTATGTAACATCAGATCATGCATCTTGTACTTACGAACAACATCCATATCACTTTTGTTTTCTGTCATGTATACTACTCAGTTTTATTATTATAGTTATATATTGTATTACACGTTGTTTATCATAAACAAATTCATAAACAAAGAAACAACTGTTATATATAATATATAGATATACTTTCTACATACAAATAATTTCAAAATAATGACAAATTATCAATTTTTCAAACTAACGATGAACACTGTAATGTAAAAGAATAAGTGAGCTTGATATTCTGTAATAAATTAAGTTCATTTTAAATCAAATGATCTTTAATTATTGTTGTCTGTATAAATCGTCTTTCTCGTTATTTTGGATTTATTTAAAATTATAATAATCATTGATGTAACTTGAAACCCGATTGAACTAATTTACGATAGATCTAGAAAATTAATAATTTACTCTATTTGAAACTCCATATAAAGAAACAGGCATCCTGCAGAAATATGCTTAAACTAATTAATAATTTAAGCTCCATTTGATGAAAGTGTTATGCTGAACATTATGAAATTAACAATTGGATATCGGTAAAAGTAATTATTGTAATTGCTTTTAACTGTGTCAGCGATCAGTTGTTCAAATCAAAATGTAAGTATTGTCAGTATCCTCAATATCATTTTTTCCTTACTATTTCCAGCATCATTCTTTTTGTGAAAGGCGTTATGTTCTAGTAAAATGCTTAAATGTATGTATTGATAGATAAACATCGCAAAATAAGAGTAGGGGTGTTTCTACGCTACATTAAACTGGCTTAAACAAGTATTTCCCGCGATATGAAATGTCTGTTTGTAGAATTAAACATGATTTTGTACGTAACAGGTTCCTTTTTTTTCAAAATCTAATAGATCTAATTAACGCTGTCTCTGACGGCTATCTCCATTCTTTTGAATATACTGTCAGAATAATCGTACAGTTTTATATGTAGGTATGTATATTTTACAACGAGTTAATATTTCCCTACAGTGATATATTGTTGTAGATGAAACAACGAGTAAATATTTCCTTACAGTAGTACATTGTTTTAGATGGAGTATAAATATTATGTTTAAACCAGTTGCTGTGTGTATATTAAACTCTCTTTACATGTAAATGTCAAAATCGTTAACACAGAGAATATGCGAGTTTTGGGAGAACTTTTACATCAGTTTAGGAAAGACACACTGATAGTGTGTAGCGTTTTGTTTTGTTTTTTGTTTTTTTTTTTGTTAGGAAGAGAATATATCTGTTTGGTAAGATATATTTCGTTGATATTGGTTGAATGTTTGGAGTGAGTTTGTTATATTAGTTGATGTTTTGTTTTTGAGGATATCTGTAAATATTGGGTGCTTTAGTTTGCTTTTCTGATGCTGGTTAGATTTTGTGAATTTCATATTGTATGTTGAATGTTTCTGGATTATACTGTATCTTAGAGTTGTAAAAATATTAATATTTGTGTTCTTCATTTTGTGGTGATTTTTTTGTTTTGTTTGATCATAAGTTGTTTAGAGTTTGGGCTCGCCAGGTGTCTAGTATTGTTTCGTATAAGAGACGTGTACATGAAAAGATATTTCTTATAAGTGGATGATAAATGATTTGTGTTTGTTTTGGGTGTAAAAATTGATCAGAGGTCTTTGTTTTGGGTGTAAATAAATGTATATATGGATTTTAGATAAAAAAGGATAAAATACCTAAAATATAGTGTTAACTTAACAATTACATGCTTTATATAGAAAGAAAACTGTAATTTTATATCAAAACATCTCCAAAGGCACATCCTTAATTTGTTACAATTATAGTAACACCTATAGAATGTTCAGAATAAACCCATCATGATCACCAAATCTGTTCGTATTAAGATGTACATGCATCCCTAAATCCAAATAATGTCTATTATTCCAAAGTCTAAATCATGTTAAATTTATGAATCGACAACTTTTGAACTAATAGCAAACAAAAAGAAATTTTATAAGACAATCAATAACACTTCGATTTGTATGTCATATATATCTTTATTATCTTGAAACATATAGCTTACTAGACAATATTTTCCCTTGAGGTGAAACGTCTGTGCGAACAATTTCTTAAATTTCTTACGTAACATGATCCTTATCCTTTATAATCTAATACTATTAGATTTTATAAGGCTGCCTTATAAGGTTAGTCTACTTCCTTCGCAACATTTTGTGATCGATCATCACACAATATGTCTTGACAAGTTCCGTAAATATATGTGGTATATACTGGTTTTGAAAAGAGGACGCGTTATTCGTGGCAGCAATGCACTTTTAATAGTGAATTATGGCGTGACAAATACACTTTCATATTTCTAGCACTTTTTGTTTTGTTTAAGTACACAATCGTTTTTTTTTCTTTTTTTCATTAGAATAAAAAACACAACAGTCTTTACTTCACGTTATCTTCTTTAGAGCTGGTTGGAAAACAGTTCAACTTTTAATCGCTATCAGTCTGAAAATGTTAAATTGAACAAAATATGTTCAAGATATAAAATAACAAATCAGGTTGTTACCAGAACTGAATATAATTATCATACCTAAATTTACAATATCAGTTGAATGTTTTAAATGGTTTAAAACGTGCGAACAACTCAACAAAATAAGGATAAAATATATCTTTATCTTATTTAAAAAAACAGAATATTCGACTGTTATGCAGAGGAAAAGACATATATTTTCAGTTTCTACAGTAAAATAAACATTTAAAAGAAAAATGTATCTTAAAAAAAAACAACAACAAAAAAATGAAAATACACTCTCATAATTTTAAGATTCTATTGCATTAAGCCTGCACAAGCATTCATTCTCTATGGATATGTGAATCCTTAAACATCTTTATTTATTTATTTATTTTTTATTTTCTTTTTATGCTCCCCGAAAAATATCGAGGGAGCATATAGTCGCCGCCTTGTCCGTCCGTCCGCTTTTCTTGTCCGGAACATAACTTTGTAACAACAATCAACAGGAAACTTTGTAGGTAGATAGATCTCATTGAGTAGGTGTGCAGTGCAAAAGAACCGTAACTCTGCCTTGCCTAATTTTTGAATTATTGCCCTTTGTATATTTTTATACTTTGAACTTTTAAACTATAAGAGGTATCAACATGAAACTTTTTAGGTAAATATCTTTCATTAAGTAGGTGTGCAGTGCACAAGAAATGTAACTCTTGCTTTGCTAATTTTTGAATTATTGCCCTTTGTTTATTTTTACACTTGGACATTGTCCGGGACATTACTCTAAAATTATAAGAGATATCAACATGAAACTTTGTAGGCAGATAGGTCTTATTGGGTAGAATTGCAGTATTAAAGAATCATAACTCTGCCTTGCCATATTGTGAAGTTATTGCACTTTGTTTATTTTTACTTTTTGGCTTTTGTCCGGGACATAACTCTAAAACTATTAGAGATATCGACATGCAACGTTGTAGGTAGATAGATATCATTGGATAGAACTGCAATGCTAAAGAACCTTAACACAGCCTTGTCTAATTTTGGAGTTATTGCCCTTTGTTCATATTTTCTTTTTGAATTTTACCCGGGACATAACTCTGAAACTATAAGAGATATCATCACGAATATGTATAGATAGATAGATCTCATTGAATAGAAGTGCATTGCAAAAAACATAACTATGCCTTGCCTAATTTTGGAGTTTTTGTCCTTTGTTCATTTATTTATACTTTCTTGTGTCCAAAACCATCTCGGGGAGCATCACCCGGTTCAACCGGTTCTTGTTTGTTTTGCTTTTGTTTGCAGATACCAACACTCTGATTTAAGACTGCATTATGTTTTTTGAACGTATACAATATCTGAGTTCGATTATAAAACATCAAATTTCAATAAGAAGAATCTTTCGGACTAACTGTAACTTAAAATACGTCTGAGATTAGTGATTTGATTACTGTTTGATTCACCATCATCATCATCAGCGTGTTTAAACGCTGCATGTTTAAGCATTGTTGTATATAATATCATTTGAATATTGCCAAACATTTGAATAAATAACAAGATATAAACAAAAACACTCAAGTTTAAAATAATGTTCGTCTGCTATTCATATTTTTTCAGATAAACTACTTCTTTCGGACATTTTTATTTTCTGAAATAGTCTGAAATAGTTGAAAGTAAAAAAAGACTTAAATTATTATCGTGTCTGATGTATGATATTTGTTTCCAGGCTATTTTCTCCATTTTCCCAGGACTATTGTTTGAAAAACAAAACATTCATATTTCAAAGCAGCCAATTTCATTTTTTTTTCAATTTTCTAGATAGAAAAGAAAAAACAACAACAACAAAAATAAAACACAGAAAACAAACACAATATATTGCAGATCGACAATGCAAATGTTTTCCATTGCCAACTTGAACTTGTATTTTTCCTTTGACGATGCGTTCTTCTATTCAAAATGTGAAAAAATTTACGCAATAGAGCCGCTATTCCGTTGGATATATTATCGGATATACGATTTTAAATACTGAACGAGTAAGCAATAACAGATTTTAAATCTTACCTAGCAGTTAATCCAGACAACTCATTTCAAGCGAATACTAGCAGGAGTTATTTTATGCAATAAGGGAAATATTCCAAAATGACAAATTTATTCTATGTGACTTTAGTGAAAATTGAAATATTTCATTCCTTTGTGTGGTCAAAAAAATCTCTTTAAACATATTTATCGCTTCTGGAAATAGTCACAATGATAAATATTCCTAGGATCATGAAAGCGTTTATTCTATTACATACATTTGTATATTTCCCTTGTTAAAACAGAGTCATTCAACGCAAATAATAAAAGGATAAATGATTAAAACCAGTTTGCAAAATTGAACAAAAAAGTATGTATTACTGCATGTTAAATGGAAACGTTACAAATAAGTCATTTTCATTAAAATAGCATAATGTTTCACTAATGTTTGCTTATAGAGGTCTTTCTAAACATTTAAGATTGATTTACAAAATTATTTCAACCTTTCAATACATTCTTCAAGCAAATTATTACATTTATGGATAAGCAAATTAAAATTGTAAGAAGAAAAGCCGGTTGGTGGGTCGACCGCTGAAATTTGACCATAATTATTTTTAAATCAGTATACAAAAAATGAAGTAAATAAAGAAAAAAGCAAAACAAACAGACAAACAAATCAGAATCAAAACATTTAAAATAGATTAGATTAGCTTCTCAATTAAGCTATACGTTATTGTAATACACCTGTATCTCTTTATTTAACCCAAATGAACTATTTGAACTGGTATTTAACAAATAATAAAAGTGATCTAAAAATACCTTTAGAAACATACCTTTAAAACATTTAGTTATAATCTATTTAATTGCAGTTCAGTTCATTCTCTATTGTATATATCACAGCTTGCATTTTATGTGTAAAAGATATAACTTCTATATGGAAAGGTGCTCTAAGTTCTTACGTAACATGTAGCTTATTATTTCAAATCCAATAAATTGCAGGAAAATTGCCTGATAAGATTAGTCGTCTCATTTTGATATAATTTGTGATCGATCATCACGCAATATGTCTTGACAGGTTTCGTATATAACCTATATATACTGGTTTTAAGAGAGCTATGTACTCTAAATAATAAATTTAAGTGTTTGATATGCACTTTTATGTTTCTCAACACAAATGGATAGTGCGTAAACTGTTGTTTTGGATTTCTTGGTAACAACTCTTCAAAATTAATGTCAACCTGAAAAAAATATAATAATGCAATACGATGGTACTGTGCCGCTATAATAATGTGAGAGTGACTTTGCATAAGTTTACAATCTTTGTCTGAATAGGTAAAACAGGGTTTTATAGAGAATATAGTACTAGATAAACTATATAGAGGATATTTGTTTGTTTGTGTGTAAGATGAAATTTTATTTCATCGAGTGGGCTTTAAAAACAGTATTCTCACGAGTGGCGAAGCCACGAGTGAGAATACTGTTTTTAAAGTTCACGAGATGAAATAAAATTACATCTTCACAACAAACAGACAAATTTTCTTTTTATTTTATGCTTAAAAACAAGTTAAAACGAAATTTCTATAATTTTAACGTTAATATTAAAACTGTTTCCCCCATTGAGAGCCCCATTTATTCGGGATTTGTCATTAAAAAAAAGAAGTCTTGAGCTGAAAAATAAGTCCGCCAATCAACATTAAATGACGGTGATATTAATTAATTTTTATTAAAAAAATATGAATGATCGCTTGTTTTGATAATAAAAACAAACAATTCTTGTAGGAGAAAAAGTCCAACCATCCATTCATATTTCTGTTACTTAGTGCGAATTTATATTAGACCTGGCTTTGTAAATTGTAAGCGGCAGCCATTTTTTAAAGTTGTGTATTTCATGGGAGGAAAATAATTGTGTAAGATTCAGAGGGATATAATTTGGATTTGTTAGTCATACACACTTTTAAAAGAAAGAAAACTTATTTGAGGATTGTAACAGACAAAAAATAAGTGTTGACAGATGTGAAAACATTCAGAAAAGGAGCTAGGAAAATGGAAAACTTGGAAACCTGCTCAAGAACGCTGGGTTGATTTAACTTATTCTTCGAGTTATGGCTGTCAATGCTTTCAATTTTTCATAAAGCATACGGTAGTTATTGCTCGTAGGATACTTTAATATGCCCAAATGTCATCAAGAGCAGTTTTGCATGGGGAAGGAATGTATTTTTGAGACTGTCAAAATGAAACAAAAAAACGAAATTTGGTGATTGGAATTTCATGAATTTGAATGAATAGAAGCAAGTTTTCTTCTTTTTATTACTTTTGACATTTAAGTTATTTATCAATTTCAGTTTTGCTTTTTCTTTAAACAGACTGACATTGTCAGAATTGTCAGCAAAAATAAAATTGAGGTACCACATGGGGAAAATCTTAAAAAAGTAGTTTCGTCATTGAAAAGAGTGAAATTATATTTTGATAATTTTCACTGTGAAATTACCAAATATAATTTTCACGGATAAATCAGTAATCCACTGAAAAGCATAAAATAAAGAATTTTAATTGTCTTGATTGCATAGTTTGTAAAGTCATTGAGATGCAATAAAAATATTCAAAAAAATCACGAGTTCGAGCCTCACAAGTTGTTTAACTGTTTTCCTTTTTTTCTTTTTCCTTTTTTCAATTTTACTGAAGATGCAAATGAATGATAAAAAATATTTTTTTATAATATCTAATAATTTAAATATACCGGTAATAATAGTTTTAACCTGTATAGTGTGAAGTATGCAGTAGTCATAATACTTGTGCAGTGCATGAGTATTTCGTGCCAACTGAAATATTGTTGAAACAGTTTGTATACATGTATTCATTCCGTTTAGTATTCAGGATAAGGTTGTAAAAAATTGCTAGATACAAAAATGTGAAATGAGAAATTATTACAACACTTAATGTCAAGAAAAATATTACATATTCGTATTTGATTGTTTATATATAGAAATTATTTTCGAGAAAAAAAGTACAATCCGAAACAGTCTTGCATTGATATTTTACTAAAATATTAACTGATAACGTTACCAACTGCGTTACGCTTACAGTTGATTAATTTATCGATATTTTAATTTATATCGGAAGCAAGCCTGCGTGCCTACAGATAATAAATACTACATGATAACCGTTTTTCACCGTAATAGTGGATTTTTCCGCTGCGACACTAAATAGTTATCCTAAACGGACAGTACGAATGCTTATTTGGATAAAGTGTTACCCGAACGGAATAAATATCAACATTATGTATTTCAGTCATAGATTTTTAAAAGATTTCAGACGTTTAGAATACATTTACATTTTTAGTGTCTTTTTTGTTGCTATTTTTTTTCTTCATGTAATTCATTGTTCAAAGTACATCATTATATTGCGGATGGTAAGTTATCATTTAATACTGTTGATATATACAATTTCCTCTAAAATTCTTTAAAAAAATATTTGACTTTTATGTGGAAGAATAAATATTCAGTTTCTATACAACTGTCATTCAAAATAAACTGTTATTCCTTCAAAAAGTTGAACAATTATTTTTAAAGAAGTTGATATAAATGCATCAAACATGTTTTAAATCTTTTTTGTTTAATAAGCGTGTTCTTTCTTTTTTTCTTTCTTTCAAAAGTAGTGGGCTATTTTTGTGGCATTGAACATTTTATTTTACAATATATTTTGATATAAAATTAAACAGATGCAATGTGTTACGCCCTGTTCAGCACACTGATTGCTATATAATAATTAAATAATTCATGAAGTATACGTCAATGCTCAATATTTGAATCGTTTACACAACACAAAGAAAACATTGAACATAATTTTCATCTGCTATTCAGTGTTCTCTAGATATACATAAACTACTACAAAATAATTATTTTCTGCGGACATTATTATATTTTCTGAAAGAATTTTCTCTAAGGGGGCTTTAAAATAATCACGGTGTCTGATGTCTCAAATTTATTTCCAGACACGTTTTCTCTGGACTATTGTTTGAATAAAAACCACCAATACTTCCAAACCAACAACTAGATTTTCTAAATTAGAACATCAAGTGTTTATATGGAATGTTTTGAAATTGCAATACAATTTCGTATACTTTGATCCAATGCTGCTTATTGTTTAGTGTTTCTGAGAAGTAAAAACCAATCTTTTAGCGAATACATTTACGGTATCAGTTTTATCGGATGTTCGATTTTATCTATAGGACTGAAAACGAGTTAGAAATGAAATCTATTATATTTTCCAATTGCAGTTCAGTGGCGTCACACAAATTGTCTGAAACGGAAATATAGCAGATTTTCGATTTATAGAAATGCACACTATTCTGCTTGACAGATCAATGACTTGAGAATTCAGTTTAAAAACAAAAATATGTTTTGTGAGGCAACTTTTCATGATAGGTTTATTTGATCTGGACATTTAAACAATTTGATTATCCATGGTAAGGTAAATAAGTATTAAATTTAATATAAACATATAATTATTCAGATTTGATTTTTTTTTTATTTTACAGCATTTGAATTATAAATAAGGGGATTTAATATATTTAGCAGTCATTTATTATCTATAATTGATATACACAGTGTTTCACGTGATAAAAAGTAATAAAAATAAAACAATAAAATACGTGATTTATTTCTTAACAATTTTAAACGTCCTGAACGCATTCGCTTTTATAATTGTCACATGTTTGCATAATTTTATTTTTCCAAAGGAGACTTAAAATAGTCTTGGTGTCTTGGTGTTTTCCCTGGACCATTGTTTGAATAAAAAACACCAATTCTTGTTATTTAAAACATCGTGTTTTACTTAAGTTGTGTTTATATTGTATACAGTATATCACTGTGAACCAGTTTGTTTATAGAAATATATTGTACCAAGTATTCTATTGTTGTCTAGTTTGACAATATTTAATATACAAATTATTGTTTTTTGCAAAGCCTGCTCACAATAATTATATGCCTTGTTGAGTTGTGCAAGGCTTACATTTATTCCACATGACAAAAAACGAAATCATAGAAAACTAGACAAAACGCAATTCATTACATTAATATTGAAATCCATCTCTTTTCAATTATTTTAGCCTTTGTGTTGATATCAAGAAATCCTCTTGAAGTTAATCTTAACGAGCATATCTTCATTTACTTCACATAACAATGTTAGTTATTTACCTATTTATCATTCTAAATTGTCATATCATTGATATGTATATCTGAATTTGTTGATTTAAAGATTGATGAGAAAATGAATAGTTGTCTGTGTTTTTTATGCGTAAATATCTTATTTATACCGATTTTTAGTAAAGCAACTTATGCAAGTCAAGTTAATGTTTAACGTATTTTATGTATGCATGACTAATAAGAATAATAATTTAGTTTGACAAATACTGTTTTCGACGTATGTAAAGTGATTTGTTAACTACTACCCATTGAAGAACTAAAACAATTGTAGGTTTTTGTTATGGAAATATATATATTATTAAATATACACAGACAAGTGGTCACATCGAAAACAAAGTTATATTCATGTTTGTGGTGAGACAAATTAGTCTAGAAAAGAAAATCGTTGACGGTCCTTATGTACGGAAATGTTATCATGGGAAAGAAAACAGTGTGTCCTTCATTGCGCTGGCAGTCAATAAATGGGAACAACTTTCTTCTTGAAGGTCTCTTGCAATCAAACCTCGGTAAATAATGGTTGATATAAACGACTCCCATATGATATAAAAGAACGTGTTATTGACGTGAATTGTCTACTGGAAAACCTGTGTCTTAAAGAAAATGGGACAATAATGATTTTTTGAGAATAAACTCGATTGAAATGTTATATTTCATTTTTCAAAAAATATATACATTAATTTTGTACATATTTATTGTAAATCAATAGAGGTTTCAGAATTTGATTGTATTTTTTATATAAAAATATTAATATTAAATAAGAAAAATGTTAAGATCTTATATCCTGCTGTCAATAACCCGCTCATTTGATTGATGCGTTAATCAAAATGTGTTATAATCCTGCAATAACCAAACCAAAACAATCTATGAGAGAAAAACATACATTGTTAGAAGCAGTCTATTGCATATCAATTTGTCATCAATGTGACAGAAAAAAACAAAGACGCACCAAACTTTACTTTTCCGGTGCGTGCTCGGTTTGATAGAGCCTGTCCATGAACGGTAGTGGTAGGTGCAAGCTGCCATCCATGCTTCCTGGCACCGCCTACGCCTTACTTAACATTATTTATTGCACATGATATCAAGCTATCTTGTGCAAATACTATAATGCACTGTAGCATTTCCATCTTCAGTACTAAATAGTACTATCTTACTTGCTATTGTTCGAAGCATTCGTGAAGGGTAAACATAGACACATTTATCTGTTTGTTATTTGGCAGATCTAGTTTTTGTCTGTGATGAACATACAGTTTCTAATAAACATGTCAGGAAACTACTTAATACATACACGAAAATGTCAATTCCGAATATTCTTGAATCAATAAATTGTCGATTGGCTGTGGGTAGTGGGTTGTAGATAGTTGCTTTTTTACATAACCATTATATTGAAATAGCACCGTTCGAAATTGGTTATCCCGCCGAGGCTGGAGTTAGTTGTAACAATTAAAACTAATTTGAATATCTAAAGTAATTTTAAAGCTGAAATTGTATCATGCAAAATTCTCAGTTGCAATAGCAACACTGACGTTTTTCAACATATCTGTGGAAATTATTGTTGTCAAATACTCAATACACGTCGATGGATGAAGCTCGACTCTTCGTGGAACTTGCAACTTCTGGTGTCAAATTAGGAAACAAATTCGTGATCCGAGCAAGGTTCGAACAAACGAGCTCTTGGTTTAGAGTTTAACACCTTTACACCTTAGTCTTGGTTCGAATTCTTACAGCTATGATTACAATACTGCGTCTCTTCATACGTCAGTGTTTCATTATTAACTTCACTCATTCAAAATGAAGGAAACCTTATTTTTACTTTCATATTAGGGTGTTTAACACGTTTATTCAAATGGGTGTTCCAGCTGATCTTGATCGGCACTGTTGCATTGGTATGTTGGTTAAGTCACGCTAAAGGTTATGTACATTAAGTGTTTCACTGTGATCATTTCTAGTGGTCCCGGACGTGTTGCTGGGTTTTCGTTCAAAGAATGCCTTTTTGACTTGTTGATCTTTGGTCTCATATTTTTAACGCCATGCTATGCAGTTTAATGTGTTTGAAAAAATAAAACTGAAAAACATGAATATTTTATTTCTGCTCTATCAAAATAAATTATATCAATGCGTCTTTAAAATTGTTTAAAGGTACTGTTATTTCGATCTGTTTTTATAAAGCATGATTTTTTAGGGAAAGCATAATGTGCGCGTAAATAATGACATTATTGAAAACTGTAATACTTATGTCACTCTTTAAGAGTTATCGATGCATCAAATCTACAAATGTGTTTTGTTAAAGCGATTACCGTGTCGGTTATATTCATATTTGTCATATTTGTCTAGAAGAAAGGGACCATATAGCACCAAATATTGTCTGAAAAATACTATATTTCCTTATATACAACACTATAAAATTCCCCGAGCTATGCTAAAGATATATTGGTGTGCCTTTGCGACAAATGATAGACATGTCTGTTTATAGTATGTGACAGGTTGTTCGATGAATGCTGTCATATAAGATGTCAAGAGATCGAGGATATCAAACATTTGATACATAAATAAGATTGATATTACGGTGTTTCCTTTCACTCCATAATGTACTTTGAGTTTTATATTCATTATTCTCAGAAAGGGTATTTTAGTTATTGTTTGTTACATTTTACGATTTTGCTTAATCTGTTTGTTTATGGTTAAATGGCAATTCAATCTTCGGGTTAAAAATTCTGCTAATGAGTAGTTAATTGTTTCATATCAATAATAAGATATCTGATTATGAAGGACGATTTTCTACTTTTATATTCACTTTTCAAAGAGAAAGTAAAGCTTCTCTCATGACAGTCTCGTTGGCTTTGGTTATCGTTTTCGTTAAAGCCTATTTACTTTGGGAATTGTCTACTTCAAACTCGTTATACAAATTCATTATTAAAATGTAACACCATTTTAAAAGGACAGATGATTTTTATAGTTTTTGCCTTTTATGGTTATTGGAATCTATTCAAACTTCCATATCTTTCTCGAGCATTAAACTTCAGCTTTCAAGGCTGTGTCTATTTTAACAACTTAATAAAATATGTCAGATTTAAAACAATGCTTTAGGTTTATTTGTCTTCTGAAACTGCGTTTATTTAGAGGACTAAGAAGTTCTTGATATTTCTAAATATATATTCTTATTGCCTTAGAATTTTGACGTATTCAAATAAACAACTGAAAACGTTACAATCAATCATGCTCTTTCATATGAAGATGTTGCATACTTTATATAGGTTTATTGTAATAACAGATTCTAAAGCACTTACATTTATCAAATTCGAAAAGCACATTTATGTTTGTTCCAGCAACTACTTTGGCAAATGACATTTATCGTCGTCTAGGGAATAAGGATGGAAATATGAAAGAGTTTTTTTTTTCAGTGTAATTTTATCTCAACAAAACACGCTTAAAAGAGCTGTCATCCTCAAGATATGATGTGATCAATATTACCGTTATTTTTTACGTTATTATTTTATTATTATCTAATATTATTAAGCAATATTATAATATTATAAACTTGAGCTAAAATCGCGAATCCATCAATTTAGTAGCGTGTTATCATTGTTACAATAATTAAAGAGAATATTCTGAAAAAAATGCAATTAAAACGATGCTTTGAATAAATATTATTAGTTACTTTTTATTCATGAATTATGTATTAAATTATTAACCATATTAAACTTTATGACATCATTAATAGAGCGATTGCATAACGGAAATATCAATTAATTTACGAGTTGCATTAAATTGCAATCAAACGAAAACGTTTTAAGCAAATGACAATTATGAATCAATGAAACTGCTACATGAAATATTACATTAAATAGTTTAATAATTATTAAAACTAATTAATATTAAAATTCTTAAATGAGACACTAAAAATGTATCAATAGACTGTCGTTTCAAGCGGTATGCTGTTTTGTAAGTCGCAAGATGAAATTGACATTAACAATGGTCAGAAAAGTTTTGAGTAAGGTATTACCATAATGTATGAAATTAGCAAATAAGTTATTTTCATATCATTAAATGTCTTATTGAAGGAAAAAATAACATAAAGTGTTACTCATTAAAATATAAATATAGATTTTCAACTGATGTCATGGTTGTTATGAAAAAGATGTCTCCTAGATATAAGTCATTCATTAATCAGAATTGAAAATGATGTTTTCCAAGAACTACGGCAACAATCTATTTAAAAAACCTGTATGTTTTGTGATTTATAATGTTACTGTGTGTATACCACACTTGCAAAAAATTATATATGTATATAATTATGCAAATAAAACAATTTTCAAACATCGAAGAATATGTAAAATGTGTACTGCAAATATTTGTGCACATTATAATCAATCAATTAATTATATGCATTCATTTCTTATTGGAAAATTTGACTTAGAATTTATAGAAAATAAATTTCTAATTACCTCCCTTTATTTACATAAAATGTTAAATTCGGTAATATCTTTATTAATAATGCTTATTGGAACTTACAATAGGGATAAATCTTAATTTGAGCATCATATTTATGAAATAAAACCATGGAAAACATGTGTTACAGGAATTGTAAAAAAGACTGAGACATCATTAAAAGCTCCTGATAAAGTCATATGTCATAAATATGGTCGAAACGTTGGTATATTTGTTTGTTTGTTGTGTTTGTTAGTGTGTTTGTTTTTCCTGTTTTTCTTTATTTCAGTTTTTATTCAAAAGTGTACTTTATTCTGTGTTAAGTCACATACCCTTGTGAGAAGTACATGTACCATTTTCTTACCTCTATTATTTATTATTAAAATATCTTATAAAATATGGCATTAGAATTTCACTGTATTACTGACTTCAACACGCTTAAAACAAGATCATTTAATCCACGACAATGAAATATGTAAGGAGCATAACTTGCCATTACATATTCAAAATGAACTTAAGACGGGGTTTCCTTTATTGTGAATTTAACGGTATATCAAATTATACAAAGACGATAAAGCGGCATGTATGTGTTATTTCTTGAACATAAACATAGAAATTGTTCCAACTATATCTTCCCAAACCTTATTAATTTTGAGAATTGGATGTGTCGTAACACATTAGGGTAATCTATGGCAGCACCAGAAACGCTCTATGAAAGAATCTATAGCTGGCATCGGCTTGAGGAAAGTAATAAACTTGTCTGTATATGGTTATTGACAGTTTACGTTGTCAGTTTTGATGGCAAAATAATTAAGAATATCGAAAGAAAATGACAAGAAAACGAGACTAGTATTGATTCTACGAGTTTGCTGTTGTATAAATATAACACAACAGATATCAAGTGGCCATATATAATAAGGTAACTTCTCTTTTTAACAAAATAAATCGTCTTTGAATTCTAAAGGTACTGCTGTATAATATTAGAATTTTAATTAAAGATGGAATTTTCCTGAAGTTTAGTTATTTATATCGTACGATCTAAATCTAAATATGATACTCGCATAAATATTTAAACCTTCTTGATGATCATAGTAAAATAATAAATTGTAATTCAAGCTAAAACGTTTATTAATTACAGATCTTTTAGATGAAATAAGAGATATATGATCCCCAAGTGCACCGAGTCACATAATAGCCGGATTTAGGGGTTGTGAACGGTAACTTGCATATTCCAGTATCGTCCATGAAACAAAGACTACATTTAAAACATTTAAAATTTGGTTGTTTTTTGGCGTTATTTAAAAAAAAACAAAAACATGAACTTATTTTGGAAGAATCACATTTCTTAAAAGTTTGACGCCTTTTCATATCACATTTCAACTACGGAGTGAGAATTGAAACAAAATGCTTTGAACTTGATATAGTTTAATTTTACTTTTTTGCATTATCATTTTTGTTCTAGAACAGATAATTATTTCTTTGAAACATAACAGCTCCCGAAAGTACCTAGAAAAATCCATTTTCAAAAATGTTTTCTGGAAAATAATGATTATAATTAAGAATTGTGTGGAAGCATGGAGTGTCAATAACATTTCCGACTAAAAAACTGTAAACCAGCACTGTTCGTCCTATAATCTTGACATGAATGGATTCTTGAAACGTAATGTATCAGTGTTATTAAAATTGAAAATTTCCTCTACGTGACGGATCCATTGATTTATAACAGTATAATTAATAATCAGGAATATGAATAGATAGTGGGTAAAAATTCCAAATTTCAGGCATATAGACAAAGTCATAATAGTGGCATACAATTTTGTGTGTTGTTTGCTTGTGGTTTAATGGGTTTGATTTATTTATTTATTGTTTCCATTTGCTCTTCTTTAATTAATTTATTTTTTTGTTTTGGTCTGTTTACGGAAATTGTAAAAGGGTGGTTGGTTACAAAATTATGATAATTCAAACAAAAAGTTGTGAAATACTATACGTTAACATTTAGTACCTGCATTGGTTCATAATGGAAGGCCTGTGTTACCATAAACATTATGTTGATAATATTAGCATTATTTATAAGCATTATTTATAATAATATTACCAAATTTAACATTTCATGTGAATAAAGGGAGGTAATAATAAAATTTATTTTCTATAACGTTTAAGTCAAATTTTACAATAAGAAATGAATGCTTATATTTTAATGATTACATATAATATGCACAAATATTTGCAGTACATATTTTGCATATTCTTCGACGTTTGAAAATTGTTTTATTTGCATAATTATGTACATATATATAATTTCACTTAGTGTGGTTTACCACTTTGATCACAACATACACTATCTTTTATTAATTCTTCTCGAACAAACTATTACTTTTATCATACAGATGTTCATATTTAACAACTTAGAACAGGGTCACAATTTTTGTTCAATTATAGATAGTTTATAAGAAACCAAAATGATACATTTTCTTTCCTTTCTGTCTGCAATATTTTGAAAGACTTATGGAAAAATATACACATTGTAGACCAGCCGACTTTAATACCAGTCATCATTATAAGTTTAGAGGTGGGTGACACTTTACACTGCACCATGATACGTCCTGGTTTTTTATAACTTTTATGTGTTTTATGAAAATTGCAACTGTACTTGTTAAATAACCATAGCTTCTAGCGAATAAATAAAACGTACACTCGTTGTTCTCTTCCCACAAGGTCATCTAAATAAGACAAGGACAATTCTCCGTCAGATAGCATTTGAATCATTGCCCAGCTGTTGGTCAATAAAAGTTACCTATTCTTGGTCTGTTGTCACTTGCAAGTTCAGTCTGTCAAGGATTGGCTGATTTTTATTGTCCCGGAATACCTTTAAACGATCAAGAAGCAAATAACATGAAACGGTGCTTGACAGTTTAAGTGAACTGTTGGAGCATGCTTTGCTTCTGGCTTGTGTCACTGTAGAAAAAGGTGGGTACAGAGTACAGACTTCGTAAATTGTTATGTTAGTTCACTGAGCGAAACAATTCTTTACACAGTTATTGCTCTCATGATGTTAGATATGATCTCGACCCTTTTATTTTCTTTATCTAAAACATCAAAAGCGTTGAGCTGGAATTGACGACCTGAAGCTACACGCGTTTTGCATTAAGCAATTGAAAAAAATGACGTGAGACCATTTACGTTTCGGTTTATGGTATCCGAACGATAAGATCAAATTTATTTAATCAAATTCCGCTTACGAGAAAAATTCCCTAGAATTCGAAAAAAATTACTACATTACTATGCATCGGAAACCATTTTGAATAATGCAGCAAACTTTAAACAGTATCAAATCTTGCTTCGATTTGCTTTTTATATAATATTTCGAAACTGTTTGGTTGAAAAACATAACGTACAAGGAAATGATATCGTACTTGATTTCCCTTGTTTATCGTTTTCTTTTGTTAGATCCAAATGTATACCCCGTGTCAATGTTTCATGCAAAAGCATTCCGATTCACAAAAATTAAATCATCAATTTAATTACGGTGATATGCATACGGGTTCAAAAGACATTAATCATTTGCATAGGCCATTATTGAATTGATATTTGTAAGTGCTTTTACACATCATACTTTAGTGCTCTTCCGAGATAGTAAATGAAGAGGGGGGGGGGGGGAAACATAAATTGAAACAAAAAAGGGCACTGCAATATGTCATCTAAAAAAACGGAAGATAAAACAAGTCAGAGTTTAAAGTTTTCAGTTAAATGCATGTATTCGCTAGTTTGCTTTTATGAGACTTTTGAGAACAGGAATAATCCATTGAATTCTGTGGCATTTTTGTTGGTGTTGTGTCGATACAACGGAAGCAATCTTGTTTAATAACAATAATAACGTATTAGGACCTCACAATATCAAGTCTATTAAGAATATAATCACCTGGCTTGCCTTTGGGAGTCCAATAATTACATTGATCGAACTCCCGAGAGTGTATTTCATTTCTTGTTTTTTCAATATGTGTCATTATTACAGTGCTTTATTCATGAACAAATTACGGAATATGACATGGTTCTGATGAGTGCATGCCCTTATCAAAAAGTCAATACGAGCAAGTAAGAATTCTCATAATAATTTGCAATACTTTTAGCACTTTTAACAAGTGTTTATTAATTTACGTGGAATAAACTTGGGTTTTCCTACCATACTATAAGACAAAGTGCTAAATAAAAATATTATTTTCGTAATTTCTATCCGAAATATAATAAATATATAATATGCAAAAAAAAAAGAATCAAACACCAGCTGTGGTAACAGACTGGAATATCTAGCTCTCAGGCAACTGTTTAGCGGAAGCTCGACAGAGCCTCGTCACGGCCGGAAACAGTTCCCCTCGAGCAAGATACTCCAGTCTGTTTCTGCAGTCGGTGTAAGATCCTTATAGTTTAAACCGCCATAAATTAAATAGGAAGAAGTCAATACCTGTTTTAGAATATTTTTGTCATTAGTTAAGCCCGGAAATTGATTTTTTTAAACTTTTTCTTCAAACCAGATTTATTCATTTAACCTTCAAAAAATACAAGTATTAGTTACAGATCATTTTCAAAATGACAATAACCGTACAATTATTTAATGTGTTATATCCGTGGACTTAAATTGAATTAATATCGTGCAGATAAAAATCAAGCGTTTTAGCTAAGCATACTTATATTCTACGTTAACATGAAAATATCTGTATAAATTAATATGAGAGTTGTTTGCAGCTCCAGTTATCAAAAGGAAATATGACATTCTTGTTTATAAATTTGTTAAAACTTTAAAATAAATTAAATGGCAATAGAGCTTTGAAGATAATAACGACATTAAACATTATTTTAGGAAATTTATCTTCTAGACATTTGCAAAACGAAATGTGATCAATTCATTGTTTAAGGAGGTCTGAAATATTTACTGCTTGACAGAGTAATTGTCCAACTCCTTTATATCTTGTCAAAATTGTATAATCATAAAAGCTTTCGCTAAAATAACACAAGCATTACGTGCTATGTAGGCCCTGATAAATGTCAGTTACCCATTTGAAAAATTGCAAAAGTCAGTATTTTTTCTCTCGGATGGCTGGGTCGTTGTCTGATAGATATCCATATATCAGCATATTTATTTGATATTAAAATAGGAAACAGTTATGGCGGAGAGAAATATTGCAAAAAAAAAAAAAACAACCATGAACGTTAGCATGAATATTTTATGTCCGTCCATTTAACGTTCGTTTTGGGAAAACTGTATTGACAGAACACTGCAAAATCATTTGCCGATAAAATGTTACGGTCGCTTAAGGACGGTGTTTGCCACACTTTTGCCAGATAAAATACAATTATTCTTCTCCCGTTTACATCTTTTACATCTGTACATTTAGTTTTTATCAGTGATGAAAAACATTAATGAAAAATCAATTGGAATGTGAAAATGTTTTCTGTATTTTTCAACCCGAATACGAATTCGTTTTTTTTTTTCGCGCTGATGTTTTCGATAGAACATTTTTTACAGACATTATAATAGACGTTTCTCGAATATATTATGAAAATATATGCTAATCCTAAAGTATTATAATACTAAATGTTTTAATATGATATTCAGATATTTAAAAAAATCATTTAATTTCTGCATTTTTTAATGTGTTGAGAGTATTACAAAGAAATGGAATGCGCTGGAACGTCCTGGCGGTTTAGAGGTGTAACATTTTTATTGGAAAACTGAACGGCAATAAATTTTATCGTGAATTGAATTAAGTATTTTATCCGTCGCAGCGTCCCCGCATCTCCCAAATGTCGTTGATTCAACAACAAGAAATAACTTGCGCATATTTTGATGAATTGTACGCCTTTTTGTTTCCGGCCGTTCCTGTTCATTGTACTGATTACTTATCAAATATTTATTTCTTAATCTTTGATGTCCGATACTAAAACGGCACTGTGAATGAAAATCCATCGCATGTAGTGAGCCGTTTGAACAAGTTTACAGTCGCTGAAGTATTATCTATATTCAGTGATCTGTAGTTAATGTAGCTTTCGATACTTTCAGGTGGATGCCAGAGAAGAGAGGCGTGTGATAGCCGATTGGAATAGTTCAGTTAGTCATTCACTAGAGCCTGTAGAGTAAAATACAACTTTGGATAAAAAAACAAAAACGACGTCACAGACAAAGTGGTTTGAAGTGATAACACTTGTGCTTTTGGAAATAAGTAAATTATTATGTAAAATTTGTTCAAAATATAAAAAAAAATCTACGCAAGGCGATCTTTAACAAATAAATGATGGAATTATGTGAAACTGGTATTAATATTTGATACAATTAAAGAGGGAACTTAGAATAAAGAAGTAGTTCGAAAATGAAAACAGGAAAGAAAGTTCTCTGAACAAGCGTGTATGGGGGAAATAATTAAGAATAAACAAAATGAATGAGAGAGAAACTATGGAATATTTCTTTTAATATATTAATTTGATCGATTACAAAAAAAAGAAATAAAGTATTATGAATGTGATACCAAACAACGAACTACAATCATGGATTTTATAATGTATTTGGTGTTTATTCTGCTATCATTGGATCAAGGTAAGTTTGCATCTTTTGTTTTTGATTATCAGTCCTCGAAACACTGAATTACAAATGTTTCTTACTTTATGCTGTTTAATTTTTTGTCCCTTTTTTCTCTTTTGTAAGTACATTTATCTTTTTCTAATTTGTTTGTTACATGTTGTGTCATTTGTTAAGTATGCCATACAAAAACAACATTTATTATATAAAACAGAACTGCATTTATAGCATCTATTTTTTTCTGAAATACATTTTTAAACACAAAAACATTTCTTTAAATTAACTCAGATATACAATTTTTGGGTTTATATAAAAATATGTTTAATTTTATCTTAATTTTTTCATTGATTTCATAGATTTACGACAGAAAATACTGAGCAAATGTTGATTGTGTCCTTCAATAAATGTCTAATGTTCATAGAATATCCAAGAAAGAAAAAAATGTTATATAAATAAAAGTACTGAACTTTAATTATAATAATATATTTGCTGTTAAATATATATAAAAAAAAACATTTCAGCTATATAAATCGAACGAAGGAGAAAAGGTTGTTTAAGTGTATGAACACGATTTAATTTAAAATGAATAATCTTAACACTATTATTTATATGTGATATTTCTATATTGATATAAACTGTATTAATAACTACACAATGGACTGTTCGTGCATCACATCATTCTAACAAACCCGTTGTTAGCCAGACTTACTGCTTTAATGACATTTAGACTGTATGTGATATGCGAGAGGTCTAACAGTTATTATAATAATATATTTATGTTAAATTCATAATAACTTTTTTATATGATCACAACTTACGATCAATTGAAGAAATGTTACCAATACATTAATCGAGTTTTAATGATAATTAATAATTATAAATATTTTTAATAATAGATAAACAGAAAAAATGTTGAAAACTATAGGCATACTTTTGAAAATATCTTCTTCGTGATTCAAGTAAAATTGTAATTGAAAAGTACGACTGAGGAATAAGCAGTCTATAAATATAAAATGTATCTATTTACCGGTAAGCCAACTGTCTTCGTGCTTATCAGAATTTATCAGGAAAACGAAAAATATCTTATTTCAAAATTATATAAAATGAGCCTGTCTACATTTATTATAACTGAAAATTAAAATCTCTCTGCTTTGTATCACGTACATAAAAGACGGCTCTTATCTTTAAACCATATTTTATAATGTCAGACGTCTTTCTGCATCTTGTCAATAAGATTTATTTATTGAAATACGATATTGTAAGAAAAACATAATACATTAAAAAAAACGCTGAAAAAATTGATAAAATTTCTTTACCAAAAAAAAATCTCCAGAAATTAGAACGATTTTAAATGCGTTGGTAAAAGAAAAGCAACACCATTCTGCTTACAAATTGTGTGTTTAATCATTGGAGATCACATAAACATTGGACAGTTTTTGTTGTTAAATAATTATTATTTAAATCTTCATACTAGATGAACAAGTGTAAACTATCCAAAATGATATAAAATAATATTGAAATGGCAATGTGAAAACAATCCTCACATTCTTGTTCAGTTGGGCGTAGCCACTTTTACAGTAAATAATTTTTATCGGACACAATGAAATCAAATCGATGATTGATGGCTAAAAACTTAAATTGCATCATGGGTTACTTGAATCTTTTACTGATAACGCACCAGGTTTCTCAGTGACCGAAAAAGAACGGACCATTATTAATCCTAGATTACATCATACCGCGAGAGTGTATTTTTACATTCACGTAGGTTCTTGGCCGCATGATTTATGCGACATACTCGAGGCTTATGTGTAGAATTAAATATGAAAAATGGCCATCTTTGGCCTTCTGGGAGAATGCAGAGTTAAAATGGCCAGTGAGATTCCTACTTTTTCTGTTCATCTCTTTGATTTCTGAATACCAACAGCATCAGGTTAAATTAATTCTAATAATACGTACATCACGAAAAAGACATTCATTTGTAGCATGGTATATAAAAAGGAAATATCTCGTTAATTTCTTTATAGTAAATGAAAATTAATTTTAAAATCGTCTCTATAGCAACCGATACTTATTTTGATGAATGTTTCAATACTTTTTTTGTTCTTCATCCGCTTCATCCGTGGCTGTTTATTTATATCTACTCTTGTCCATGTTGACGTATGCCTTCTGATGAATAACTCTTCTTCAAAAACTATTACAGCTAAAGAAATATACTCAAACGTTTAATAAGCAAAGTCTAAGTATCACTCGCACGTTTAATGTAAATTATGAAACTCCTACGCATTTACGCCGTTACTTACGGATTACGGTCCGTTCATACTGATATGATAAACATATACATTGTATTTTTGTATCACGCAGCTTCTAGCGGATAAAAGGCTATATGTTCTTCAGCATGATAACAAAAATACGTTTTACTCCAAGTTATTGATTAATGACAAATTCTGCATATTATAATATGCGTAATATCATTTCGGTGGATATTAAGTGTCTATGAATCGAATAAATCTATTTATTTGTACATTGACATATTCTCCTTTTTGCAAATGAAAAACATTTCATAATGTGTATTTGGAAACGCCTTGCTGCGTAATATGATTGACCCATTTAACAAGTCGATTTAATCGCGTGTATTTTGATAACAAATACAGCGTCAGATTACACTATGGACATCTTATATAAATAATTTTATCATCTAAAAGACATAATTATAAAATAATTAAAGACATAACTGATGATTTAGGAAGAAGTATCAGATTAGGCTCCTCGAGACAAATACGAAGGCAAAATTATGAAAAATTATCTCTCCAGAATATAATCTGATTCCACTGTGCAAAGAGTATATATTTTGTCAGGGTGATTCAAGACTTTAAGTGCAGTCATATTATCTACAGGTACCGTGTCATTAACCCAGTGAATAACAATAAAAAACTATGTTGTATTATTTATTTAATGAATACATTTTATTAGTAAAACTGAGTGCTTAAATTGATGCCTCGTTGCTGAGTTTTTATGAATATTTTATTCTTATATTATAAAAGTAAGTTCAAAGTGGGTGCAATGACGTATTGACTAGGTATTATATTAATGTATTCTGTTGATATTTGTAATCATTCCGCATTTTATTTAAATTCATTACAATTTAAATTTTATCTAATATATGGTATTTAACCGGGGTGTATGAAATATTTAATTTTTAATAATCTTTACCCAAATAAATTTGCAAATTGTTAATAATAAAAACAATAATTATTGTAAAAAACTGAATAATATGTCATCGTTAACATAGCGGTGTCCTGTGAGAATACCACGTCAAATCTAATCAAAACAAAAAAGAAAATTAAAAATTGATAAAAAACAAATATATTTCTTTTGATGTGTAAGTTGACGTGTGATCATGTCATATTTATTTAACAATTGTATTATGATAGATTGCTATAAAATGTAAAATTGTATACATAATTACTGTATGATATTCATGTGCAGTCAAGTGTATTTTTTTTGTTTGAGCAAAACTTGTTCTCAGTCACTTTTCAGATTTTGTTGTTGTTGTTTTTGTTTTTGTTTAAATAATCATAGATCTTCGATGCATATTTTTAAACAAAATTATTGCATCATCTTTTAAGGGCTCATCAGCTCAGCACTTTTTTCTAATTTACACAACAGGTTATAATTAAGTCACTGTGCAAACGTATTTCTTTTATGTTAATATACCATTCATGAAAAAAAATTCAGATGAGCTTTATAGCTTCATTTCAATTTCTTGAGAAGTTTGGAAAATATTGCAAGCTTGAAATACTTGGGATTGTAATATGAGCTTATTTACCTGCACACCATTCACATAACCTGTTCATGGCTTTAAAAGATTTACGTTATTTTGTATCTTAAAAACCTACTCAATATTTTTTGTATCTTAAAAACCTACTCAATAGACTGTTAATAAGTGTGATTGTTTTACATAATACAAAAACACCCAAAACAACCCCCACAAAAACAACCACAAAATAAAAACAACAAACAAACAACAATGACATCTAAAAAAATGGCAAGATCTTTAAAATATAACATTATATTTTCTCGCTTACTCGACAGGAAGGAATAAGGAAATCATGCGCAGATGTACAATGTAATTTACATATAAAAACGCAACTTATGTGAGGAAGCAGATGCAGGCCTATTGCTAATTTCATTACCAGACTCGTATTGTAATAGACCAAGTCTGTCAATTGTCACTTACCTTGTTATTAAACCTTGGCTTTCAGACATTTGATATTGTTATTTAACAACTCTTGTGTGCCGTCAAGCAGTTCTTTGTCCGGTTACCCTAGAGAAATCGTTAATAATTCAGGTTTCTGCAGTCTGGACAAGAATAACGTACAAGAAAACATAATCAAAGTTAGATTGATTGTTTGATTGAGAATTAAATTTATAGCAGTAAGTATTGGGGAAAATGAGAATTCGATAAATGCTTCAAAATCTCTTTAACGGCCTTAATGAATTAAGGTCCCCTTTATCTGCCTAAATAAGTCAATGTGGCCCCATTACTACATTAATTTGTCAAGGTCGTCCTTTATCGAGTGGAAATTCATGTATCTAAAAAGAGAAACACTTTCAGACAAAACTAGAAGGAGGATAATTGAGAATGAAAATAATAAAAGATAAATAAATTGAAAAGTCAAAACAGCATGCTAGTAATATATAAACCATTTTTTTGAAGTTCTTTAAGGATTCTGCAGTACGTGTTGTTGTTAAAAACCCTCACTAAGCCTAAAATGCAATCATTTTTATTTTTCAAAAGCGTTGTGCATGTATTTTAGTGTACTGTTACATTTCCATATAGTATTTATAATAATCATGATAAAATTTATGATAAAAAATAATAAAGTACGCCTTGGTCATTTACCTTAGTCACCTTTGTTTCTCTTTACACTTTGTACAGTTTCATTAAATGCATATGTCCCCTTTCTACAGACACAGATTCATTTCCAAAAACTAATATGCCTCTAATTTAGCTGTGTTTTTAATTCTTTTCGTTCATGATTAATTGCAGACAATGAGATCAGTAACGAATTGCCAAAGTAAAATAATAAACGGTACTTTGTTAGGCAAACAGCTTGTAGAATTGCTTGGAAAATAACTCTGATGTATTTGACAAAATGAATAAAAAGTAATTGTAAAGGTGTAAGAGCTTATTAGAAACCCTTTTCAAAGAAACTATTGTATATATTTTGTAGTGTATCTCTCAAGATTTGGCTTATATCATGTCAATAGCTAGGTAAATATTCAATTTCTTCTGTGAATTGTCGTTGGTTGTTGAGCGTTGTTTGTTTTGTTTAAAAATGGCCCATTCACAATAAGGAGTTTACATATCTCTAAAATACTTTCAATTTTTGATGTTTCTAAAATACATTTCTAAATTTAACAAAAAACATGTGTTTTATAGAAGGCATAAAAGTGACAATTTCATATTCACTGTGGATAAACGAAATCAATATACCAGGTCTTGCAAGCTTTTGCAATTAAATGTGCAGTACCCTGCCTTGCGATTACCAGAACCTGCATCTTAAGGTCATTACAATTTCCCATCAAGTTGTCCTTATATTGTTCCAACCAGGAGACAGCTCGTCCATACACTCTGAATTATGCAAAATGTGTCTACTGATCCAGGAATGCCTTCCTGAAAATTCATTGTTTCTTTCTGTGCATAGCTTATCATTTAAACTTTTTTTAAAGTTAAAGATCATTACAAAATGACGAATTCAATAATTCGCTACACCAACTTACGCAGCACCAACTTACGCTAAAAAAGCTCACAATCTTAGGGCCAATAAACCGAAAATTATTTCTTTAAATTATTTTGATAAGTTTCATAAGTTATCTTGACGGGGTATTGTTACTTCATTGCTGTGTTTGTATGAATATTTTATTATTCAATATACGTTTGTTTGACACCTGTGTATCCCCCAGAGGTCTGTATATAATGCATGTACATTATAATTAAAGACTGTTTTAAATTATATGTTGACATGAAATTCTTTAATGTATGAAAATAAATAATAAATTTTACTTTTATTATTTAAATCAAGAATTATTTATGATTTTAAGTTAAACATTTTGTTTCGAATTGTACGCATTTAACCGAGGATATCGGTTCAATTATAATAATGCAATTGCAAATTTTATACTTCGTTGACGTTGTTAAAATGTATAATATGTTACTTATTAAATAAGTAATTTTCTATGAGTTATTGTCATGAAATGCATAACTGTGTTTCAAAGAATTATTTTATTGAACCACGAGTTATAGTTATTTCTAAACCAAACGGGTTCATTGGATGCAATGAAGTTTACTTAGGAATGCGTAGGAATATTTACAAACTAGCTTTAACACTTAATACATTTTACTTCATGCTGATGTATCAAAAATTTTGTATCTTTAAGTAATATATTTTTTGCGAAACCCTCTAATATCAAACAGTTCGAAAAACACTGCTTGTGAGGACATTTTGTAATAACCTGCAATTGACAAAGCTTCCTACTGTATGGACAAGTAGATTAATGCGTTTAGATATGAAAAGGTCTATTCCTTGACTTAAGAAACAACCAATTAAAGTCATTTTCATATGTTCTTGCTTTTTTGAGGCAAAATAAAGGAGATAATTATCAGTTTATACGATAGAATGTAATTTTCCTATCCAAAATTAAGCAGATGCAGACTTATTACCAATGTTATGACAAAACTCATGCGGTTATAGACCAAGTCTATCAATAATCGCTTACGTCATTATTAAACCCTAGCCTTCAGACACATTTTATTGTGCTTTAACAACATGTGTGTGCCTTTAAGAAGTTCTTTGTCCGGTTATTATAGAGAACCCATTAATAATTCAGGTTTTTATAGTCTGGACACGAAAAAATATATACTAAATAGACTATTGAGTTAGATCGCTAGATTGTGAAGAAAAAGCAATCACAGAAGTGACCTAGGGTTAAGAAACAGATCGGTAACTGATACAAATTATTTTATAACATTTACTGTGAGCAGTATCTCATTGTCTATGTCTAGATGCGTAGACATTCTAAAAACGTAAGGGAAGGGGGCAGGGGACATATCCGAATAATGGCCCCGGTCAATGTTTTCTTTTTAATAACTCAGACATTGTGTTTTGAAGGTACTGGAAACTTTTGATATTTCTCTGTCATTATAATTCTTTCTTGTTTGTGTGTAGGAAATGAAAACTTTATTTTTTATTTTTACCCGAAACTAAGCATTCTGGTAGTTTTGTATGTATTTGTGGCTCTCCGAATAGAGGTGAAAATGTTAGAAATCAAGCTCTGACAGTTAGCGCCAAACAAGTAAGAAAATAATTTTGATAAATTTTTTGTGACAAATCTAGAAGGATAAATCAACAGAACCGCACGGTTTATTGGTTTTGGTCAATTTTTGAAAAAAATTGCAAACAAGAAATATATGAAAATAATTGAATATTGTGTTTCTCTGCCAAAAACACTGACTAATACAAAATTGTTCATTTTTGGCCCCCTGCTCCCTTATATGAAATAACGAAAGATGAAGTAACCATACCGGACGAAGCTAACAGTACAGTCTATGATTTAATTTGTTTGCAGTCTTGAAATACTTACAGGATAAAATCCATGGACCTCCACAATTATTTACTTCTTATATTCATGACCTTCTGTGAAAATTGAGAGTTTCTTTAATATTCCAGTAGAATTTGATAACATAAAAGAAACACAAATGTTTACTAAAGGAGAATTGTAAGTCCATTCAGGAACACCTTTTTTTTAAATTTGCATAACTATGTTTTTGATATATTTTTATCTTATTTATAGAACTTATTTATATTGTGTTAAACATCCATAAAAAAGAAAAAAACAAAAAATGAAAGGACCAATAAACAAATTAACATACGTACAGACAAACAACCAATAAACATATCTTTTTTAAGACTTGTTGATATAAATGATCTTTAAATCTCTTATCATAATGTCGTTGTAAAATATCTATTTTTATGTATTTCTTCTCTGTATTTTCTGTATAAAATGTAAAGAAATTTAAACCCAATTTGAGGATTTTTAGTTGATAGCCTTTATATGGCGTCTCGAATTGTGAACTCGTCTAAATGTATTATTGTTTTGAACGGAACAATTATCATTTTCTATAATATAATGTCTTACATTTGGTTGCCAATATGTAATGAACTGAAATAATCTTTTATACGCATTATCACTGTCACTGATTAATGTGTTATCAGTTTTGAAAACAAATAACAGCCTGATAACCATTGAACGATTTAAAAGCTTATAAATCCATCAAGCCATAAACACTTTTGTAGAACTGAAAACGATGCAATTATTAAGACAGTTTTGCAAAACAAAGTGCCAATTATACTTTAAAAAGACTCTCATTTAAGTAATTCCACTGAGGTTCAAAAGCCTAAAAATAAAAGCGTAAAATTATCATTCCTTCAAAAGAAATAAATGCAAAACTAATTTAGAAACATACTCAGAAATAAATTGAAAATCGTATTTTTGTTCTATTCTCAGCACTCGAGTATAAAGCTTTGTTACGATTTTCAATTAAGCTTTTTTCATAATTAGATTAATTATATTGGGGAATCGAAGTAAGTAAATAAAATGATCTGTCATTTTGCACGTAGCTATTGATCTCGACCTACATTTATGTCGAAAAAAAGTCCCGCCATGTCAAAATAATCAGTGGAGTTCCTACAATAGGTTAAATGAAAGAAAATAAAAAAAGCGGGTATATCTGAAAGGATGCATAAAGCATAAAACATTCGTTTGATCAAGGTGTTTAACTCGCTTTATTAGTCTGACTTGAAAATATGAATACTGCAGTATATAATTTGCGGATTGATAACGAAAAGTCATAACGCTATTAATTTTGTGTCTGGTTTTCTGAATCGTTTACATCCGTGCGCTTTGAGATATTTATCGATGTGAATTTATAATGATTTAAAATGACCAGTTGAAATTTTACTTTCATTCAGTTCATCAATGTGCATTTTATGGGAAGTTAAAAAATAACGTACAATACTAATTAAGACTGGTGTGAAAAGGCAATTTCTCCGTAATATTTTCTAATTATTTAAAAATGAAAATAAGTTGAAAGTCTCCTAAAGCAACCTGTCTTTAATGTGTTGAATATTTTCGAAAAAAAATATTATCGCTAAAATTAGATTAAGGGTTATTTATGCATAGTCTGCTTTAAATCATCATTTCAGTGAAAAGTAAGTGCCTATTATCTATTTATTTTTACATTGACAAAATTTAAAAGTAAAATATTTCATAAATTTCAATGCTAAAATATCTTAAAGCGTTTTGCCTTATATGTTTTACCCTATTTAGCATATTTTATTCGCGTTTATTGTAAACAGATGTATCTTTTTGCATACCGCATAGAAAATTAATGTCATTGTCATTTTTAAAAAGGTTTGAAAGATGTCTTAAGATTGTTAATTTATAATGTGATATAAGTTAAGGCTAACCGAAAGCAAAACAAGCAAAATTCTTACACTTTAATCGCGACTGAAAAATTGCTTACATGACATACTATCTGTTTCCATTGTACAAAGGTCAAGTAAAGTATTCAACCGGAAAGAACTATGCTGTTTTCTACAGTTACATGTTTTAGGATCTTTGTCATGAAAAAACCTACCTGTTACATAAAAAGCTATTTTATATTATCTATTGAGTGAATACTTTTTATAAGCAGACTGAGTGCGTAAATTGCTGCTTCGTTGCTGTTTTTGTATGAATATTTTATTCGTGCATAATTATAGTCCGATCGAAGAGGGTAAAATTGCGTATTGATTGGGTGTTAGATTAATGTAATAAGTTGCCAATTGCAATCATTCCGCATTTAATATATACTCCTTACAATTAAACCTTTATCTAACTTTATCGTGACGACTTGGGAATACATAACTACGATGTATAAATATTGAATCTCTAATAAACTTCACCACAATTAAATTTGCAAATTGCTAGTAATATATAATTTTTTTATATACAATATTGATAAATGGCAAAATCCTTAGAGAATACCACGTAAATAAAAATGATTTATACAACTTAAATTTACAAAATTCTAGTGACGTGTAAGCTTTTTCGATCATTTCATATTTATTGATGATTTCTATAATAATCAATTGCAAAATCGTTATTGTGCATTATCCTATGTTAAACGTAAACGGTCAAGTTTGTCTGTGTATTTCGTTTTTGCTCGAGCAAACCTCGAGCTTATTTTGATCATTTCATATTTATTGATGATTTATATAATAATAAATTGCAATAAAAATCACTATTGTGCATTCTTTATGTTAAACATACACGGTCCAGTTTGTCTGTGTATTTCGTTTTATGCTCGAGCAAACCTTGATCTATGTAATATTTCATATAATTACATGGAATTTAGATAATCTGTCATAATTGTGTTAACATTTTTGTGTGTGTGCTTTTTTTTGTGTTTGTTTTCAATGCAATATTTTGTGACTATTATCCCTTCGATATGAATTTAATGCATTTAATACAATTTGTCATAAATCCATACACCATAGATTTGCTATATCTTATACATCATACTTTTGTTATGTAATGCCATATAAGGAACATTATATGATCAAGTCAAGTACTTACAAAATCTACAAATCAACGACAAAACTTGTAAAGTAGTTTATGATAAACAAATTAATCTCAATAAATGTGTAGATGTGCAATGTAATTTACGATCATATTAAAACAAAACACATGCGGTTACAGACCAAGTCTATCAATAATCGCTTACATCATTATTAAACCCTAGGCTTCAGACACATTTTATTGTGCTTTAACAACATAAATGTGCCTTTAAGAAGTTCTTTGTCCGGTTATTATAGAAAACCCATTAATATTTCAGGTTTTTATAGTCTGGACACGATGAAATATATATAAATAGAATATCGGAGTTAGATTGTAAAATAACAATCACAGAAGTGATCTCGGGTAGGGAAACAGATCGGTTACGGATACAAATTATTTTATAACATTTACTGTGAGCAGTATTTAACGTGAGCAGTATCTTATTGTAATGATATGTCTAGATGCGTAGACATTCTGAAAAAATTTAGGTTATACAATTTTAGAGAAGGTGACAAAAAAGTAAACTTACCGGACGAAGCGAACAGTATAGTCTATTTTTTTATTTATTTGGATTCTTGAAATACCTACAGGATGTAATTTATGGGCCTCCACCCTTACTTTGTCCTGTGAATTTTGAAAGATGTTCCTTAAAAAGTTTCATGAGAATTGGATGACATATTTAATTTTAAAGACTTATATTTACTTTTGCAGAATTGTAAGAATACTTAGGAACATGTTCTTCAGCATTTGAAAACTATGTGTCGGATCTATATATTTTATTATAAATTTGATGCGTCAAAAACCTATTTATATTGTGTTAAACAGACATAAAAAAGAAAACAACAAAAAATGAAAAAAGAGCAATAAAAAAATTAGCATACGTACAAACAATCAATAAACAGTTCTTTTGAAACATGTTGATATGCATGATCTTTAAATCGCTAATCAACCCTTGATCTATGCAATATTTCATATAATTACATGGAATTTAGATAATCTGAAAGAATTGTATTAACATTTTTTTTTGTGTGTGTTTGTGTTTTTATTTTTTTTCTAAATGCAATATTTTCTGAATTATCCATTCGATATGCATGTTATGCATTTAATACAATGTGTCATAAATCGATACATCATAAATTTGCTATATCTTATACATCAAACTTTTGTTATGTAATGCCATATAAGGAACATCATATTATCAAGCCAGTTACTTACAAAATCTACGACAAAACGTGTAATGTAGTTTTATGATAAACAAATGAATCTCAATAGATACTAATTTTTCTTGATTATTAATTTTGCCGAACAAATACAAGCCTTTTTTCGTATTCCTGCGTTACCAAAAACAAAATATAGTAATTCTAGAAGATTTGTTTTAAAGATAACAGTAAACATATATAAATAAGATTTGATCTTCGCATACCTGAAACACTATAATAATCGTCTTTAATTTCCTTGTCCTTTTACATTCATAAAATATAAGAACCAAATCAAATTCTAGCATAAATCGCTTTTTTTGCAGATTTTAGAACCACCACATAGAAAAATATGAAATTTTAAATAATGAAACAAGCTACCTCTTTACCTAAGATAACATATTTGGAAATTACAACTTTAACATAGGTAACCAACATTGGCACGTTTTGATACATTTTCATATTTTCTGGGTTTACTCGACAAGACAGAAACAGAAATAAATGAGTAGATATGCAATGTAATTTACGATCATATTAAAACGTAACTTGTGTGAGGAGGCAGATGCTGGCCTATTGCTAATTTCATTACGAGACTCGTATGGTAATAGACCAAGTCTGTCAATTGTCACTTAACTTATTATTCAACTCTGGCTTTCAGACATTTTATATTGTTATTTAACAACTCTTGTGTGCCGTCAAGCAGTTCTTTGTCCGGTTACCCTAGAGAAATCGTTAATAATTCAGGTTTCTGCAGTCTGGACAAGAATACACTACGACAATACATAGAATTCACTACATATCAACGTTAGATAGATAGTTTGATAATAAGATGAATTTACAGCATATTACCGTATTAGCTAAAATGAACAATCGATAAATGCTACAAAACCTCTAATACTACCAAAATCAGTAAAGGTCGGTCTTTATCGGGTGTAAACTTTTCAAATCCATCTATAACTGAAATTAAAAGTAAAGAAAACAATATAATATTGAGAATAAAAATAGAACGATTTTAACAAAAAGGAAATTCAGCGTCCTGGGATATTTGTGCCACATCTAATGTCCTTTACATATTTAACAGTGCATAATAATTATACAGTCATGTAATATATCTAGCTACATTCTGACGTTGATATCTTAGGCTAACAAAATTTTTAAAACACGGTACTCTTTAGACCAATAACTTGTAGAATTATTTGAAGAAAAGAGAAACAAAAAGAATTCTGATATATTTGATAAAATGGTACTAAAAGATATTGTTGTGGTGCTAAAGATCCTATCTGTTGTAATTAAGGATGCAACAACACTAATAAAAGTTAAATTGTATGTATGTTCTTAAACTATTTCCAAACATCCAAAGAATAGTTTAAATATGTACTGCTGATGTCTATGCGCATTAAAAGTAATCATTTAAATATATGCATTCATTTCTTATTAAAAAAATTGGCTAAACCTTTATCGAAAGTAAATTTCGAATTACCTCCCTTTATTTAAATGACATGTAAATTGGGTAATATTTTTATAAATAATGCTTTTTTTGATCTTACAGTGTTTGTGGATCATTTTTATGATATGAAACCATAAAAAAATGTGGTACAGAATCTTTTAAGATTTCTAAGACCATTTTCAAAGGTACAGTTGTATTCATGTTTTTCTTCCTTTTTGCTTTGCAATTACCTTTATACCGTATTTGCGATTATAAAAATCTGCAATGTCGTGTCACTGATAATACCTTGCAGCCAATATTTTTCAATTCGTACTTTTCTTGCGATGAGCAGACGACGACTCGATCATTCACTGTAAATTATCAAACTATGTCTTTTAATCCAGAAACGCCCATTTGTTTCTTCTGCTCACAGCTTATCATTATAATCACGTTTGAAGCTGATTTGAAAAACGATAATTGCATCCTGTGTTAAAACCTCTGCCTACAGGACCATACGTCATGCAATCCTAGAATTATACAACTGAAAACTAAAATTATTAGTTCATTCAATCAAAATATTATGTTAGCAATCTTCTTTCGTGAATCATCAATGCTACTTCATTTCCAAGTTTGAATGAATATTTTAGATATAATGATACAAATTTGTTTGTCATGTATGCAGTCATTTATTGATCGCAGAGGTGATTAATCAGTTTATTATGTTTAAAGTTGCAATAGTTCTATATATAATGCATATCCAACATAAATACTCTGTTCGACATGAAATTCTTTATTATATAAAAAATGAATGAATTATCACTGCAATTTAATCGAAAGCTATTTATATATGATTTGAAAAAAAGTGAAGTGTGCATATTTAACCCAGGGGATTGCAATTGCTGTAATAACTCAGTCACTAAAAGTTGCAATTGTTCTATATATAATGCATATCCAACATAAATACTCTGTTCGACATGAAATTTTTTATTATATGAAATGAATGAATTATCACTGCAATTTAATCGAAAGCTATTTATATATGATTTGAAAAAAGTGAAGTGTGCATATTTGACCCCGGGGATTGCAATTGCTGTAATAACTCAGTCACTAATTTTATGCTTCCGTTAACATGTTTGCTATGTAATCCTACGATATTTAATTAAATTTAATTATGGATTTTCTATTATTCATTGTCATGAAATGCATTATTATGTTCTAGTATAATAACGGGTTATTCATGAAAACAAAACGGGTTCATATCAATACATTTTACGCTTACTGAACGTATAAAAAATATTTACAAACTGCATCTAATACTAGTTACATTTTCCTTTATTCTTTTTATAAACCAACTACAATAGAACACTGACATTATGGGTAGTTTAACTTTCACCTCATTTGACATTGCATCAATACAAATGATTTCATTTAGATGAAGATATGAAATGGTACTGGCATTGACTTTATACGTATAAATATCTAAACAACAAATTGAATTTATTTTAATATTTCCTCATTACTTCTTCGACAGAAGAAAGGGGATGATTATCAACTTATCTAGTGCAACGTAATTTACCTATCAAAACGATCACGCAGATGCAGACATATTGCCATTTTTATTACCATATTCATGCGGTTATAGACTAAGTCCATCAATAGTCACTTTCATTATAATTAAATCCCGGCCTTCAGACACTTTTGATTGTGCTTTAACAACATGTGTGTGTGCCTTTAAGAAGTTCTTTGTCCGGTTATAATTTTAGAGAACTCGTTAATAATTCAGATCCTATAGTCTGGACACGAATTGAATATTATTCTGAGTGGATTATAAAAGTTAGATTGTTAGGTTGTGAATGGATAGTAATCTTAGCAGTGACCTATGGAAAGGAAATATATTTGTAACGGGTACAATATTCTTATAACTGAGAACTGCATCTTGGTGGAACGCACATCTATAAATATTAAATCAAGGCGAAATACATCATTTTAGCTATGATTTGTATGATTTTTGTGTTCTTAAATTAACTAACAGTATGGCTTATGGACATCAATATTGTACTTGTTTTGTACATTGGTATTTATATTGTCATGAAGAGAGAGCGTTCGAACATGAGAAACGAAACACATCTAAACAAGCATATGACATTGTGTTAGGATGTTTGCTTTATCTGTCGAATGTGAAAAACAAGGTCTTGTATTTTTTATTGAAAAACATAATTATATTATAACATAAACAAGGTATTATTATAATAAAAAATATTTTTGAATCCTTATTTCATAGGGCAGTTTTGTATTGTTGAATGTTTATGAAGTTAACACTTTAACTTATTAACGGAAGTTTGGTAGCTTGCAATTTCAACTACCATCTATGAACAGGCTCAATCGAACCGAGTCTGCAACATACCTCTCCCATTATGAGCGTTCTTCGGGAATTACGTTTTTCTCTTTTCTATCAAGAACTTGTGATAAAAAAATATACTTTGTAACACCCAATGTTTCTGCAGTGCATAGTCATTTATTTGATATCATCATAACAATAAAGTAAAGTCAGACATTCAGTGTTTTACTTTTTTACACTGCAACATGAGTCAAACAAAGACACATTCACCTTCATCAAAACAAACTTTACAAGTTATTTATTTATTGAATATATTTTATTGGCAAACTGGGTGTCATAATGCTTTATTTAATTTGTATTAATATTTTATCCTTAAGTAAAATAATTGCTTTTCAACTTGGAACAGTGACTTATTGATTTATAGATCCATGATTTTTTATGATGTGTTCCTTTTTACAAACCGCAACCACTGTTCCATGTAAAATATATGTTTGGAACACTTAAAGAGTGTTATTAAATATGATTTTAAAGCCGTGAAATTTATAACTGTTTGTAAGAGAATTTCCTTTAATAAATGAACAGCGATTGTTTTCATAATGTTATATTAATCATATACTATGACTTATATATAATATATTGAAGCCGTCAAATATATCATGTGACCATGGCGGCATTCTCGATGATGTCGTACAAATAATGATGTATTAATCAATTATTCTACAAGTAAAATGGTTTCCTGCGGTGAACATTTTAATGATATTAAGATATTTCATTTAACTATTTTCAACATTATTGGGGGGGGGGGGAATAAATAAACGTTTGTATCAGGAATATAGTTGACAATAATCGATCAATATAGAAGAAGGTCTTTGGAAACGGGTGACCGGAGAAGGTCGAACATAAAACAATTATTTCTTTTTAAGAAAATGATATAATAGGCCTACCATTTTATGAATAATTCCGAGCAAAAAGTAAATAAAGTAAACACACAAGTTTACGCAGAAAATATCTCTATTTATGATGGCAGATGCCACTACGAATATTTTAATTTTGTCGATATTCAGTTTAAACAATTTATTGTTTGTAAAATTTGAGATAGATATTTAAGAAACATTGATAATTTTCAAACACATCATTCAAGTTTTTCCACCTTTTTCCACCTTAAACGGTAAAATAGTTATAGAAAATTAGAAATATCTCGTAATAATTTTTTGTTCTCGACTAGGTATAATTCTGACTAATTCCCTACATGTAAATCCGTAACGTACCGGCAAACGGTATTTAGCTGGGTTTTCGACAAGGTCAATTAACCAATCATATACGGTTTACAGATCACATGCTCCTCCATGTACCGAAAACAAGTCACGTGCTCCTCCATGCCTCAAAAGTTAAACGCGTACCAATACCCTGCGGTCTCCAGACCGCAGGGAATAATGTCGTTACGCGTTTACTCATGCGTAAAGTTTCCTAATGGCATTAGGACCTGCATTGTGATTGAGAGTGATAAAAAACCGGAAAATGTTAAATGTGTTAAACGCATTTCATTTTCTCTTAATATTTGTTCATCAATAAATTATCAGAAATACGTTTTTTCCCGTAGTTCAAAGGCCTGAGTTGCATATTATTTTATGACAGTGTATATTTCACAGTCACTTGTAAATCTGCTTAAGGCAGTTTACACGTAAGATATATGTAATTGTCTTGAGAAAGTTGTTGAAACTTATATCATCATAGGAATAGTTTTTTCTAGTGTAAATATATTTCTCATAAAATAATGAATGAAATTGATCTCACAAATCAACAAAAATAAAGATTGTATTATAATATCATATATAGTTCCGAAAAACCGGTTATTTTAATTATTAAAATAGGATGAAAACAAAAACTTGCACCTGTCCGCAAGAATAGCAGAACCATTGACAAATAAATAAACAACTTTATAAAGACCTTATTTTATTTAAGTTGCATGTACAAAACGCAAATGACGCACAAAAAAGGTGTTTTTAACTTAATAGCATACAAATGTAAATACACCTAAATAAATTACATGGTCAAAGCAGATGTTGACTTATTGCTATTTAACACAAAACCCGTCTGGTTTTTAAGTCTTTCAATTTTTACTCTGCTTATTGACTAATTCTAGCATTCCTCAATTCGTTATGGTTATTTAACGACACGTCTATGCCTTTTAGAGTTCTTTGTCCGGTTGTCTTAGGTAACTCGTTAATAATTCATTTTTATATGAGTACGGATTGAACAGTAGAATATAAAAGTAACGAAAGGTATAGATTGTGACTGAATGCGATTACATCATTGAACAAAAGAAATAAAATTTATCGACAATTGTACGTTCCCTGTGCATTGTTATATAATCGTCTAAATAGAGGGAAGGGGATAAAATGGCTAATTCATTTGCAATGTTTCTTAGGCGTATACAAAAAGTACACCGCACGCTAGTTTTAGTTTATCCTTTTTAGTAGAATTGAGCGTGTACGACTTTTACCATGTAATGTCAGTAATAACAACATTTAAAGACGAAACTTTCGAATATGGCGCTGAATGCTGCTAGCCAATACAGTTTTATTATCATAATTTGTTAAATTTTATGCTGTTTACTTGGTGTATTTTTGGATGTAGAATGAGTAAGTTCTGAAACTAGTTCACAGCTTGAGAATTCATAGTTGATTCGTCTTTAATGGTGTATCCAACTGAAAACTCATCTAAATGGAACCTTGTTTTGAACGGAACAATGTTCATTTACCATAAAGTTATGTCTTACATTTGGTTGTCAATGTGAAAAAAATCATCTTTTAAACCGTTACCGCATTTCTAAGTACCAAAGATTAATGTGCTTCCAATTGTAATAGGAATATTTGCAATTTTGCACCTTTCTGAAAACAAAACTAACTAAAAGTTTTAAATAAAAGCTAATAGATCCACCAAGTAATAAGCGACTTCAAACCGCGTTTTTGTTTGATTTACACATTGTGAACAATGCAAGTATGTAAAATAGTTTGCAAAACAAGTCGTGTTTATTCATTTTTCAATTAAATAATTAATATCAGATAAATTGATATATTTATTTAAAATATTATTTCATCAGGAAGACTATCACCGACTTCATTAGTCTGACTTGATGATACAGGGTGTTTCATAATATGTGATACACTTTTAATTAAATGTCTCGTTTATGTAAGAATGTCAGTATGTATACATCAGCAAAACTTCATTTGCGGATTGAAAACGAACAGACACACCGCACAAAATGTCTGGTTTTCTTAATCGTTTACATTCGATCGCTTTGAGACATTTATCAGTGTGAATCTATTATGTTACACTTGATTTATTCATAACATCAATGTACAAATCAATAACGCGACAGGCATATAACAACTGTGATATCAAAACTCTCTGACGGGATGCATGAAATAATTAATGCCATTTTGTTAGCAAGATCGAATTCGTTTTTACTAATTCTCTTGAAAATGTTAAATCTTTGAAACAGATGCACGATATGCTTGATATAACATTAAATATCATTTAATAAGTTTGTTCTTTACTTTGCCATTTTTCGTTTTAAATTTTAAAAACTGCCTACTTATGATGGTGAATGATGTTATAATAGTTTGTATTAAAAATTTGCAATTCATGTTGTAAGAATGAAAACGAAAATGAAAGCGATAATTAATAATGTAGTCATAGTCCTTCGGTTAAGTTGTATATGCCTGACGTAAACAACAAGTCACTGTATGTATTATGGCATTAAAGAACGCCGAATGCCTAAAAGTTGACTTAATGACATAGAAACCAGACACAGCCTGGCGATGCATGGTGAGGATATTTAAAGATTAATTGGTTGAATAATGAATGAGGTTATTTCATTAAAGCGTGATGGCTTTTCATGGATATACGCAGCATTAACTCATTAAGAGATAACGAACACTCAGCTTGTTGGACTTTGAAGTTTAATTAATCAAATGTAGGCTCCAATTGTATGTATTTCCAGCGAACTCGTTAGTATGTACAATATGACCTTTACATCGTGTTTTTCATTTCATTTGGCAAATATATGTATAATAATTGGATGAACAGGATATTTGTTTATAGCCTCACCCACTATTTATCATACATATTCTTTTATTTCCAGTGTGTGTTAGAAACAAATGCAACGAGTGATTAAATACAATGTTTTAGGTTTATGATTAAAATTTCGTATTTTTCTTTTATAACACTGTGTTTAAACAACCAAAGTATAAAGATTACAGAGCATTGATTTTTTTCTGGATAATTGTATTCATGACAATGAAATAAGTAATACATATCCAACTTTGTGGCTTCTCTGTTAAACAAAAGGAATCAAAAGTGAATTTCAAGCTATTATGCTTACTAAATTGAATACGAGATTTAGGAATATAAAGAAGAAATTCTATTAATTTAAACTATTGCTTAAAGTGCCTTAATATGTGACATTGTGTTATCTGTAACTAGGCTTTTATTGAAAACCTTAAACAGTAAAAAAAATATGTGCATTTCTTTCAACAACAAATTGCAGTAGATTAGGTTTTAATGTATTTTTAATTACAATGACATCAACAAAATATATAAAAAAGATATGTTACAATATCAAATATGACCATCATAGTTTATTAGTTTATTTCAGTCTCTTTCATATGCATACATATATACATAAAACATATTAAAAATTGATAAAAAAAAAAATACATATGACCATTCTACAATAGAATTATAAGAGACTATATCATATATATACTTATCATTATCCATTTACAATTGATATTTAGTTCCTATTGTTAACAGTAAAGATACATTATAAGACAATTTTACATCATAAAAGTTAGATTATCCCCACTGACCTTCAATAAAAAATAAATGAAGAAATGCTGTAAGATATTTTGATAATAAATCTCTAAGTGTTCTAAAAAGTGGCATCTCTAAGTGTTCTAAAAAGTGGCACTATTCCACAAATTTAATAAAACTATATCACCCATGGTCAGACCATGGATGATTGATCAGTGGTGATATTCTATACATTAGTAGGTAAAACAACTTATCATGTTTAAAACAGATATGTTTCATTTGTATCATACAAATTACTATCATCACATTTGTACAATAAAATTTACTATCGTGTACTATAAGCACCTGACATCTGAAAAAAGATGTTAAAAGACTATACTAAAATTAATTTAAAAAAGAAACTAAAACACTAAGTGGTCTGAAAAACCTTACTTGTACAATATATTGTAGCGGAGTTGATATGTATAAAAGAAATGGGAATAACAATTCATTTTTAAAATATTATAACACTGAAAACAGAAAACCTTAGTCGATGCAAAAGGAAAAACTGTTAATAAGTTAATAATTGTCCAAACTTGTCAATGTTTTACCTTTGCAAGTTTGCATTGACAAGTGGCTTGCTGGTGGCAAATGATTCAAATGATTTAATAATTGGTTATAATTGGTTAGGAGAATATTTAAAGCATATTCAAATTACAGAACATATTAATAATGTTTAAGATATTAACGCAGTAATTAAAAACTGAAACGAAAAACATGTGAATATGTCAATTACCAACACAGGTGTTACACTACTTATATAAATTTGAAAAAACTTTTTATATAAACAATATCTTAAATTTCAGTCTTAAATGCACCTCACGGACGCCGTCGAAAACTTCAACCAACATTCCTACCAACACCAAAAGATATCATTGTTCATCGGGGAGAATTAGCGGTTCTTAAATGCCATATCAAAGATGTGGGACCAAAAAAGGTGAGTATTTCCTAAGTGATACTATTTTTTGCGCATTTCCTGGAGTACTTAGTACAATAATTTATGTGCTGGACGTTTTTTTTATATAAAATTTTAGTCGGGAAAACAAAGGATAACAGGGTGTGTAAATTTTGGGGTTTAATCACTATTTGTTTGTATCTGTACATTGTTTATATTTGTATAAAACAGCATGCAATCGTGCAGTACTTTCATTACTTTGATTAATGTACAATACAGAAAACGTCCCCTACTACATAGGACTGGCAATGTAATTTAAGGATTCAATTTAATGAGGTTCTGGTATAAAAATACTAAAGTCTTGTTTTAGACCTGTTGTCTATTTTAGGCAAATGCAAATGGGGATTTAGTTTCAGGTAACGTATTTTAAAACTGCTTTTATTTCAAAGAAATTTAAACAAATAAGGTATCAGATTTTAAGACTACCTTAAATAAAAAATACAACGTTGATATCAATTATTAAGAATGGTATTGTTAAGTGTTGAAGGTTGATTTTTTTCTTTAGTAATTTTGTTCTTACAATTAAGATCATATTAGTTTTAATCTATCACAATACATCATTTAAAAAAGTCTACGCCCTTTAATCAATTGTTCGATTATATTGCGTGACGCAATCTTGTGAGTGAGCGGTAGTAAGAAACGAGTGCCTCATACTTCTAAATGAACAGAAAAAATATATATTAATCATGCTTCATTTAGATTGTTTCATGGGGAGAGAGAAAATTAGGTATATCGCTCTTGCCCTATATTCATGTTAACTGAATTACGCTTGAATCAATGCTTTAGTGGTAAATGATTATAACGATATACATTTTGCTGATATGCAAAGTTTGTTATTTCATAAAATGAAGTGCAATCACAAAATACAACAACAACAACAAACCCAAAAAAAAAAATGGCATCATGGTTGTTCAAAAAGAAAGAAGCATAGAACATTTTAATAATAAAACAGTATTTGTTAATAAGTACAAATCTCTCTGCATATTTCTTATATTTCGTTTATATGTAACATGTAGCTTCCGATGGCATTTTAATATCATTTAACCATGAACTATCCCTTAAATGTTTGAAAAAATAAATAACAACAAATGCTTATCCGTGTATAAATTGACAAAGTCCTTTCAACATTTGTTGTACACAATGATGTTGTTAAACGAAACAACACATTTTAGAGACCCACATCAAATAATAAAGCATCATTTAAAACAACTGATAGTTATAAATTACAACAATCTTCAATTTGCGCCTCTCAAACGTCTCTCTTTAATCAATTGTTCAGTAATATTGCGTGACGCACTTTTGTGAAAGAGCAATTGTGAGAATCGGTTGCTCCATACTTCTAGATGAACAGAAACTGAAAGGAAATAGAAAATAATGTATAAATCATGCATGCTTCATTTCAATTATTTCACGGGGAGAGAGAAAATTAAGATATATATCTCAGCTGCCCTATATTTTATGTAAACTTGAGCACACTTCAATGAATAATCTGGTGATTTATTATTGATTTTATGAAACAACATTTTTTTTAGCAAACATGCCAAACTTTAAATTATCTCAAAAGAAGAGCAATCTACAAATTACTTGCGTAATATGTTTTAATAACTGTTTTATTTCAACAAGTAATGAAAAACATTTTATTTACATTCTAATAGACCTCATATCAAAGCAAACATTTTCGATAGCATTCTTAGAAAATAATGAATATTCTGTACAATACCTGTAACAAGTGTTTGGACTGTTGAATACAGTTCTTGACCGTGTGCTCTGACCTGTTTGGTGTCCTGCGGGGCTCCCTGGCGCTAGTCCTGTGTTGGGGATGCGTTTATTAAATGCCTTCCTTTCTTGTTGATTTTGTTTTTCATATTTTATACAGTTCTACCAATTTTATGAAATAACTCGCCAACGCTGAAGCACAATCCTTGTTCTCGTTAGGGTTAATGTATAACTTGATATAAAAATATCGTTTGAATTAATTTTATCTATACTTATTCAATCATATATATACTTTTTACGTACTCCTCATTAATATTTCTTGAAAGTGACAAACAGTTTAAGGTATTACTATGAGTTAAACAATTTCTTCCGAATTTTATATTGTTTCGTTAGGCTTCAAAATCAGTAATGAATAGATGTCACATTTTCAGGTTGTATGGCGGAAAGAATCAAGCGACGTTCCGTTGACGATTGGTGAAACAATTTTCTCGCCAGAGAGTAACATGGCAATTCAAGTACACAAAATATCAGAACATGTATGTATTTTTTGTAACCGAAACATAAAGAAAATTGTGATAATCGAAACCGTAAAGAATGCCAAAACGGCATTAATCATTGAACGCCTAGATATTATACTTACCACAATTTAGACATAGCTTTTAGTTAGACTTTTGTATGTAACTTTTTTGGTGCTTTTCAGTTTAATGCCGTCTTCATGTAAAATTTTTGATTACATCAAATCATACTTATGTTCAATGTGAACAAGGCTGTGTGTTGTAATCTGTTTCATAGATTTTGCTAAATCCAATCCAGGTTTTCGTAAGTTTCATTTTGCAAGGCGTAGGTGTATATTTATACACATCCTCCACGATAGAGTTAGTTTTCCTAAATCTATTCTACTTCTTAAGACGTTTACAAAAAAACTGAGAATTAAAAAAAAATTATGATGGGTTGTAAAGTTCTAGTATGCATGCACTTATTATGTAATTTAACATCATCAGAATAGCGAAAAAAATCAAAATAATAAATCCATTTTATGAAACACTTTGCGTCAGAAATTAAATATCAATTTGCTTAGTTTCACTCAAAAGGTTTGTATGTAAATCTTTTTCCAGGTGATCCAGTATGACCTCATAATAAAGGATGTTGAAACAAAGCACAATGGAACATATCTATGTCAAGTGACAGCATCTAAAACATACGCACATTACGTGACATTGACAGTTTTGGGTGAGTGTAATCTAGTGTTTTGTTATTATTATCGTTCACTGGATAAATTGTGCGAGAACTAAATTTATATTTAAAAATGAGGTTGTCTGGTAGAAAGGATCAAGCGATTAAACAATTGATAACTGATATAAAAAACATAATTGAAAATCAAACTTTGCAATAAATAAAAAAATCGTTAAATAAAATAAACTTCCATCATGTTTATACGACGTAAGTCTTCAAAAACCGTACAATATAAAAAAGCACGCTAACTGCTAAAAAGGTGTAATTTTGTTTGAAAACAAAAAACCTACACCTTGTAGGTGCACGTTTAATTTCTTTCTTTCGTTTAGAACAAAGTTTCAAATTGTGCTTCTTTTCTTCGACTTTAATCATAAACTACCTAAATTCTTTTCTATTCATTTCTTAGGTTTTACACAAGAAAAACATAAATCCCATTTAAAAATTCATACAAATATAGTCGCATGTTTCATGAATCAAAATGATGGTGCTTTTTAATCAAACCGTTTGCATTATATCCTATGTACTCGTACTTCATGTAAAATATCACCAACTTTGAAACTTACTATAGCAGTTAATAATGATATAGTTTATAGCAATTAGACTGCACCATTTTTGTTTGATTTTCAGATGAACCTGTCAAGGAAAAAAAAAGTGAGTAAAACTTGTTTGCCATCCTTACTTATTGACTACATACCTTCTTATATTTGATCGTGCACTGTAAAACACTTTTTACACAGTTCATAGTTACTGTACATTTATTACCAATATTTTTTGTGAACTAACATCAATGTATTTGTACTGTTATTGTCACCCTTTCCATTTAGCGTAGCGTATAAATTTAAGAGTACAAATGGCAAGTATAATAATTCAAAACTTATATGATTAGGTGATTGGTAAAATTCTTTGTTAAAACATTTTACAGAAAACTCATAATAAGCAATTGCATGCGAAACAACTTTTGATAATTCAAAACAGTGAATGAAAACCACAAGGAAATGATATAATGTTTTGCTTAAGTTTGTGTTTTTTCGGGCACTTGCTCTTTCCCGCACCAAAAATGAACAGGTTCAATAAAACTTAGCTTGAATCATTTCCCATTTTGGACGTTTTAGAAATTACTTTGCCGTTTTGGGGTTGTTTTATTTGGGAGGTAAGTGTAAAGAAATACTTGTGAAATATCTAATTATATCACTGTTAAGTAAATCTTTTTTTAAAATCATTTCAGGGATTCAATTAATCGGGACCGAATTCGTAAACCAGGGTAACCGTATAATGTTACTGTGTAATGTCACCGGAATTCTCCAAGCACCGGTTGATGTTGATTGGTTCTTTAAAGGAGAAAGAATAATAACTTCTTTAGCCCATTGGAAGGATCGGACTCAAATACTTCGTCGAACAAGGGGAAAGATGTATATAAGTGAATTAATTGTAGAGAGAAGTACTTTACATGATAAAGGAATATATGTATGCAGAAGCTCTGGAAGTTCCATTGAGGTTGACAGTATTACTGTAAATGTCTTAAGTGGTATGTCTTCACTAAAACCTTGCCAATTGTTTGCTTAAATTGCGTTATTTTTTGTAGAAATTTGCTCGTTGTTATTTTATTAAGTAGTGTAATCTACGAGTTTTGTATCGTGCGTAAAATACAGTACATGGTTTCAAACTGGTAATATATAATATTTTAAATAATACTTAGTTAAAGAATGAAGTCTTCACATTTATATTACACTATGTTGAAATTTGTCTCTGTCATTTACAAAGTAACTTGTGGTTACATATAACAGCAGATTTATATGTTAACCCTCTTTACGTACGGAGTCTGTTCCGATTTCTGTCAGATTTTTACACCACTTACTATTTTTCAATTTATCATTTGCGTCTAGTTATCATCCGATGCAGCAGTTCATCTTAAATTTCTAACCAACAAATAGCATCTTATTGTTGATTCAGAACTCTGCATTTATTACCTAATATGAGGGAGTAAAAAACATTTTGAAGTTATTTGATAAATGTTTGTATGTTACGTACAGGTCGACTCAATATGATGATCAAGAACGCAAATTAAAAAATCGCTTGTTTTTGTTTTCGTATATCTGATATTATTATACAGAATGAGTAGAACTTCTCGCATGTGTGCTCATATGATTACTTTTACTTTCTACGAGAAAGAACGCTTTTAATAATTATTTAAGTCATGGCTTACATTTTACTTTGCTTTGCTTTATTTTTCTAAATTTTTTCCGATCATGAAAGTCTTTTTTGTTATTTTACAAACACCGCATATCAGATGACGGCCCAATGACTATCATTGGTATGTTTGTATTTATCTTTTGTGAGTTGATTCATTGCACAAGCTTCATTCCAGTTTAGTTCAAGTTCTGTTTTAATTTACATTTAAAAAGATTAATGTGATACCATTTAGTGTAGACATATTGACCAACACATTTGTGATTGTAACATATGATGAACTTTTCTGAAAAAGCCCATAAACATAAAATCAAAATAAAAACAAAATTGTGTCATTTGCCCCCCTTGTTTCCTACCAATGTGTTGTGTATATTGACAGGTTCTTTTGATATAAAAAGTGGATAAAATATGTCATACATTTACCAGAATGTTATAATTCAAATAAGAATAATTTAATTGTTTCTAAACAAAATTATGGAATCAAAAGTAGTAAAAAACCAATTATGGCATCTGAAGTAGTATTCAACAATTTCACAGTAATATTGCAACAATTTGTTAACCTCATTTGATCTTATAAGGTATATATTTTCTCGATAATAACGGTAATATCAAATCATTGCTGCTGTCTTTTAGCGACTCTTTGCTTATCTTGCAAATCTACAACATTACTTCATCAGTTATTAAGTTTGTTATTAATCATATTAATTCACCTTGATTTATACCTATACCTAAACACAAACCGGTATGATTGTATACAACTATTTTAGTAAAAGCATTAGCAGATAAAATGTTGCCATCTTAGTAAGATTGACTTATCGAAAGTGTTTGTTAAATGAAGCAAAGATGTACGGTAATACATGACCTTTTTAATGCTTGCTTTGATGCGAAAAGTAATACAATTAAACTATTAACCTAAACGTCTTTTCTTTAAATATTCTTAGCTTTAATCTTTTTATACAAATTGAAGTGTAATAACATGAGGCAGTCGAAAACATTTTTTCTCTACTGTTTGTTCTCAGTTATGACATTTAAAAAGTTTTTATATTTTGTTTTATAAAAGTAACATAAGCATTATGTAGTATATGTTTTCCATTTCAGCCAACAAACCTAACGTGAGTCGAAGAGGTAAGACATATTTATATCAAAAACAATAACTTGTTAAAAAGTTTCTTTGATTCATATAATCATCTCTTAAAGTCAATAGAAATACCAAATGATTATAAGGCGAAAGGTTTGGTATGAAAGCAAGCTCAATACATCTATAGTTACTTATATAAAGCGATAAATTGATAATAAAAATTTTATTAAATAAAACATAAAGAATGTATGATTTGGATTCTAAATAAAAACTCTTTGCATGTCAGTCATTTATGACATCAGTTGTATGTGTAAATCCTTTTTTTTACTCACGCCGGAACAGTCATACTTCAAATTAAATCTTTGTATCGCATGTCATTCTTAAACTACTGGGTCTGACACTGATTAGACACCAGTAAATGGCTGGGCTAGCATACATATCTGTGAAGTCGGACCAGGCTCTGTATTAATTCTTGTTTTAAAGTATATATTAATAGACAGTTCCAATAATTGGAACAAATAAGAAAATAATCAGGTGAAGTGAAAACGCTCTTAATTATATTACATTACGTTATGTTAGTTTCATTATATTTCAGAGAAAGAAAACATTTCACAGCCTGATCGTAGTAACTCAGCAGCGGTTGTAATCAATCATTCCAGCATGATATATATATTGACCTTAAGTATATGTGTAATAATTGCATTAACCTCATCAAACAGTTGTACTTACTTTCCAACACGAATATTGTCCACCTATCAAGGTCCTGTTTTAAATTGTGACAACTACGCGCACAGGTGAAACTGTGAAAAGAATACACAGCTTGCTCGTGCCTTACATTCCAATATTCGATTACAGCGATCGCCATTCTAATCTTCGTGATACATCTTAAAGCTGATAGTAGACGGTTTTCGAAAATGTTTCAGCAACAGTTGTTTCTTTTAATGTTGTAAACCATTACATTTGGATGAGGGACGAATTTGTATGATGAAACTGACGATAAGAAACTATGTGTTACATTCATTTGTTTAATTAGCAGAAACACTACAGACAGTTACGCACAGTTGTAATATTGTGTGGTTAAATATTGGCACATTCGTTCATTCAAAATGACAAGAATTCCAAAATGAGTTTATCCTGTTTGAGAAGTGTTTGAAGACTCTTGATAAAACAAAAGCATAATGTAACAATTACAAAGCTTTGAAATCCCTGTGAAACCTAAAAAATCATATATAGTTGGTTGGAGCATGTGGTTATTAAGATATATGCGAACGTGTTTTAAAATAAGGTGCATTTTGGTCTGCTAGTGTTGAAAAAAATGTAAATTGCTTTAGAACCTGTGACACAATCATAATGAGTTGTGTACGCGTTTGAGAAAATACATAGACTGATATATTCAATAACAAAGACACTTAAGAGCAAGAACATTGCAACATGTAATGGGTGTTCAGTAATAAGGCGGATTAAAGGAAAGCCTATTCTTTTCTTTGGACGATGAGAGCTCAACGGTTGTGATAACGTTATTTCTTTATTTGGAATGTAGATACAAAAACAATTTTTTTACTCTAGTATTTTTCACTTTGTACATGTTATTGTTATTGACAAACTTAAAGGTTTTCTTTTTTCATTTTCATATACTATTCTGTAGGCATAGCATATATCATTTATAATGTTATGTTTGATGTTGAATACTTTTGCATTGACATACATAACTGTGAATTTGATGAAGTGCCAAATATAATAATTTTATTTAAAAGAAAATCGAAAAGGTTTGTATTCAAACGCTATGATATAGGTTTATTTAACTCACACCCACAAGACACAACAGAGAGAGAGATATAAAACTAAAAACGTCATAAACGACGTTATTGAAAATAATGCAGACTCGGTTTGATTTGGCCTGTTTATGGTCGCATACGAGATAATTAAGTACTTAAACTTCACAAATAATTACAAACAATTAAGGACTATGTTAACGTGTTACATTTGTTGATTTATTGAATGACTGAACACTTTAATTCTTTAATTTGCTAATAACTTTAGTTATCGTTATGTGTTTGATAATGTCTTTTCAATATGCCATGTAAAATTTCTTTGTTTTCCATTTTACTACATCCAGATTAATTTACATTATTTACTTGCTTTATATGTACAGATGTTGCATAAAAAAGACAACAAAAAATGAAGAACAAAATGAACATTTTTTTTCTATAAGAAAAAAATCTAACTTGTGCATGGACTAAAGTGGTAAATTTTGCAAGCAATACTTGTTTATTATACATTTTAAGATAGTTGCTGTTCTTCTCTAAAATTGCATTTAATATGTCCTTGACACAAAAAGTATAGTGTCTAAGCAGGTCAGCAAAATAGCTGATAAGTTAGTAATTAATTGAACTGCTAGAATTAATGATTGCTACTACATAAATGTATTATGTTTTTTTTGCTTCACAAATGAGAGCTTGAACTATAGCAGAGTGGCAGATGTGCATTGCAAAAATGATATTCAGATACTTACATGGGTCAGTGAATCTTATATGTTTTATTACATATAAAGAAAGTCCACCACTTGTTACTTTTCATGGGTGATAATGGATCTAGAAAAGTTTGCATAATCATTTTATTATTCAATTGTTACATTTTGTTCAAGAATATATATATGTATCATTTATCATGTATTTGATATTACAAATTCTAAATAAAATATGTAAATACGTATATTGTCGTTTTGAGTACATAAAATTAAATACACATGAAATATAAGTAAATAATTTGGTGCTCCTAAAATGTTAATTTGAAATGGAGTAGAGGTCTGACTATAATAAGGCTATTGTATGTTGAAAAGCATATTGATTTTGGCATAATTTAAAGTTTATTAATTATGTTAATCGATGGTTGATGGTGTGTGTTTTCGTAGTCTCAATAATGAACTACGTATCTTAAACTGCAGCTCATTGATTAACCATAAAATGTTACTAGCTTAGGGACAACATTAAATTTAATAAAAAAACTTTTTGTATGAAGCAATGCGTGAATATTACATGACTGTCAACAGCCTGATCGTTTACAAAGTCTGCCCCCGAACATAGCGTGTGAATGTGACGCTTAATTTGCAAAAATGTTTGTCTTTTATCATATTTTCGTTAGATATATTTCAGAATGAAATGATAATTTATTTAGATCGATTTAATATGGAAATAAAACTTTTTTCGCTTCAAATACTAACACATTATGAAAATATCTTCAACAGAATATTCCAATACAGCGATAAAGTATAACACCGGGAAAATTATAAGATATTAAAATATCATGATATCATAAAATATAACCTTCAATGAATGAAGCAAGCTTGCCAACTTTGTGCAGTTACTATTAATCTTCAACTGTTCCAAAGTCATTAAATATTACTCTGACTTGATAGATTTAAGACAATGTGTCATCTTAGTGAAATAACGGGTTTATTTCATTTCCATGTTTTTTTCTAAGTAATGAAATGTTACCCTGATGAAATGAAACGATTTTGTCACCTTAGCGCAGTAACGTGTTAACTCCAGGACTTCAAAAAAGGAGGCAACCAGTTACTGCACCTAGGCGACGATGAGGAAACAAATCAACCTCAAGAACAACTTAATTGTCTTGCGTTGCTTGTTTACGAAACATTAGTTTTTGTGTGTTACAAATATATGTATATAATGTATATATACATATATTTGTAAACAGCGGATTTATTTCAAGCGAATATCAGAGGTCGGTAATAGTTTTATCGCGTCAATATTCCATGGGGCGAAGACTAACAGCTTTCTAGAACAAACCCGTACATCAACGGAAGAGTGATAGTGCAAGGATTGATTGAGAACACAAGTTATCATAGTGGTATCGTTTTTATATACAGTAATTATTATTATATATTTCATATGTTTGCTTGTTTTATTAGGATTTCTGCCAATTAATGTTTTAATCATTTATACCTATACTATAGTCGTTAAATTCACATTACTGCAGGCAATACATATTCCAGAAAATATAGAGTCAAAGCTAAATTAAGACAATAATATGTTAAATATATTAAAACTTGACTTATGGCATACGTTGGGGTGACATTAACAAGTCAAAAGAGTTTTTAATGAGTTTGTGCTATGTGGACTAAGTTCAAATATTAATTATTTAAACAGTTGTTTAGCTTATTCAGTTTAATAAAAGAAGAAACTTTCTTTAATATTTTCTACCAAAATAAATAACTGTGATTTTTATTTAAAAAATATAACTATTTATCTGCTATTGACACGATAGTTACAGGACATAATTAAGTAAACTGGTTTAGTTTTGAACTGTTTTTATTCTGGCATGTGCTATGTATACCAGGCCTCAAGGTTATAAAACTTTTTATCTCGAATATAGGGATTTTCGTTGGTCAGTGCACATTCTGATGTGTTTCTGACATCCGAGCTTGAGCTTGCTTTCTGACCAATCAAATAGCTGAGATAGGAGTTTGAGCTCTACAAGGTTTTGTATCCTTGCGGCCAGGTGTCTTTCACAATCATATAAGTCTTATGAACTCTTAAAAAATGTGTTGTTTTACACAATCACTCGTATTACTCGTAAGTATTATTGCAAATGCTTGCACATTTTATTTCAACATCCTGCATTTTTGCTTGTTCATTTGCACTTTTATTTCTTGTTGTTTTTATCATTAAATATATATATTAAAACATAGAACGGCATTTACCAAAATAAACAAAATGTGAATATTTCTCGGTAGTGCTTTTTGCCTCGATGTAATGATTCAATTCATTCTTTACTTTTATAGTATTTTATTACTGTCACAAAAGAACTGATGAAGTGTTATTTGTGTTGCTTTCGGCTTAGAAAGATATAAAGATAAAAACGCGAAAAGTACATACAGTTTAGCGTCTTCAATTGAAGCAAATGAAGCAGAGAAATTAAATCATCATTACTTGAATCATTTAAAGGATGATATTGGATTTATCCACTTATCATAGAAAATAAAATAAACTGTAAATGTAATGGACTTCAGAACCTTCGATTGTGGTATATATCGATACCATGAAAATTGTTCACATCTGAACTGTATCATAAATTCCGGGCATTTTCAAACGAACTGTTTTCAAAAGGAAATGAAAGTATTCTAATTATCATATATAATAATAATTGAGTAATTAGTTAAATTAAACAAGTCAGTAGTTATCAAGTTAAACAAACACTGGTTTACTTTTCTTGCTGGACATTGTTGATAACGCAGTAGTCTGATCGAATTAAAATAGAGTAACATACAGTAAAAACCATACTATATGCCATCAAGAAATAAGACCGTCCCATTTAAAAGACCGATTGTTAAAACAGTGACATAGTTTTTTCTTTATGACAATGGTCATTGAAACCGCAATTAAGACAATCACGTGATACTGCTTTTATTTGAGTTATTTTCTATACATGAATACGTCATTTAATATGCATAAAAATGAATTGAAAAGAATAGTTATTACAATTTAAATCCAGACTCATGATCCATGTCTATGAGAATGTATCAATTTAAGATATTTTTTCAATTAGTTTTTGAAATATATGATACTAATTTTTTAAGCATGAAAACATACAAAATGCCATAAAAAACAGCTTTTCATTATAATATCTAAGAATAAATAATAAATAACAATATCCACGGATAAGACAGCCCAATAAATAAATCCATCTTGGCCAAGACTGTTTTGTAGTCTTAAAAAAAGTTTTATTGTACAATGGTTTTTAAATTTGCGTGGTATAAAATGTTTAAAAACTAGGAAAAATTACAACGTGAATATAACTTTTCAATGATTATTTACAGTTTTGTTTGATGAATCTCTCTTTTTTATTTTCATGAGAAATATGAATATGTCATGCAGCTAAATTATAATTTATCAAGAAAACAGTCGTATAATATCATAACTTCGAAAATTCTATTGCACGTGGGATGTGATGTTATGATCTTATAAGGAAAACTTTTATATTTCAGATTCAGTAAACTTGCCAGAGTCATACAAATCAGCAGCGGATGCTATTCATCATTCCAGCAGCATGATTCATATATTGACTATAACTGTATGTGTTATAACTGTATTTACCTCATCAAACAGTTCTAACTTGCCAACACGAAAAGTATCCATCTATCAAGCAACTGTTTTCAATTGTGACAACTACGCGCACAGGTGAAACAACAGTGATGGATAAACAGCCTACATGTGCCTTACAATTAAATATCGGATTAAGGCAATCTCTATATTAATCATCGTGAAACATTCCATAGCTGATTACATCGTGATGGTTTTTGAAAAGATAATGTGACAGCAACGTTTTCTAACGAGTCTACGACTAATTGCATTTTGGTGAAAGAAGAAAGGACGTGTTGTGTTTATTATTCTGTATTTAAACGTCGGTGTCTCAGATATATTTGTCCTAATGTAACAAGAAGTGGTATTATAGTTTATAATTAAAAATAATGTCAAGATTGGCGGCTCTTTCATCAATACAAGTGGTCACTTAAATGACTTGTAAATACTTTGTCTTATACTAAAACACATGGTTGTGCGAATTTGTATAACCACTAAAACATTTTAAAAAGAACAAACAAATGTTGTGGAAATAACAAAATTATGAGGTGCCTTGTTAACCTTTTAAGCACATAAGCATGTAAATTAGTAACGTATTTCAAACGCAGATGGATTTTGCTCTGCGAGTATCTGGGAAAACAAAAGACTATTGGTGAAAACACGTGACTCAGTCATGACAATTTGTGTATTTTAAGAACACTTTGAGTGAAATAATGAGTGCAGCGATACAAATGATGGAATGCATTTCCTTGGGACAATGAACGCTTAACGATTGTTATAGCGTGTTTTTCCCCTTGGAGTATATTTGGTATATACATAATTAATTTTTAAATAAGTTGAATGTATGGGAAGCTATAGACTGGCAAACTCACTATCAAATATGTTTCTGGAACAAGCCAGGACTTAGTAATAAGTGTTAAGTTCTTTGCCCTATAAGGCAATGATTTTCCTCTTTAATAGGTTTGAACCTACACAGCTAGCGATCCTTAGATTATACAAAAAGTAGACAAAAATTCTAAATCATAAAACGGCAAAATTGAGAGTGTTGCAGACTTGGTTTTGTTTTTCTATTTGCAAGCTATTCTCCCCGCTCCCGCCCCAGCACCGGCTTAAGCAGATTTCAACATAAAAACATAAAAATGGTACGATTTTGAATTTAAAAACATCAGCAGATGTATTTATAAGGTTGTTATTATGTTATTCCGACGCGTTACTGGCTCGGCCCTGATGTCATTATGTTAGTATGTCCATATATTTGAAATGCAAATTGTTGTTTTACATTTGTTGATACATTGAGAGATTGAACATTATAATTTTCGTTGTATAATTACTTTAATTGGGTATAATTGTATGTAATTAAAATACCCATGTCTTTACAATGTCTAAATGAATATTGATGCATTTTACTTTACCGTGGCTATTTTAAATTATTCACCTCTTTATGTGAATCGTTTCTTTGCTGTTGTGTTTTTATGGTTTTTTTTATATATAATTATATTGTTTGTTCCTTTTCTGTTTTAACTTTAAAAAGAATCTAATTAATTTTAAAAGTTGCTTGTTATGTAAAATGTAAATAAAACATTTAAACTATGTAAAGAATACTTTCAGTACCTGCTAATGATAAATTTCATTGTACTCTTGCAATGGCAATTTTGATACACAAGTTAATATGGCCAATCATGTCAACAAAATAGCTAAAAAGTGAGAAATTTCATGCTTTGATCGAATATATAAAATGTTTAAAATAAAATTATAGTTTGAACGATTGCAAACTAATATATATTCTATGAAAGGCAAAAAAAAACTGACACTACAGGGCTCATTGTTCATAAAATACATGTATGTTCCTTATTGAGGTGAAGATGTCTCTGAAATGTAAGCATAGTGGTTTTACATTTACCATCCAATTGAAACATTATTTCAGATATATTATTTATCAATTATCATGCATTTGATATTACAGATTTACATTAATAATATAATTATTTTAAATATGTGTTTTCTTTGTTCTTTTTTTATCCAATGTTCCTTACATTATATATCACATACCCCCCCCCCCCCCGCCCTGCAACTACTGTAAACAAACCATTTAATATACGTTTTTAAGCTGTGCTTTTATCTTAAATCGGTAATTGGTTAAATAATAATAAAATATGTTTGCTTATTTCTGAGAAATTTATATTTTTACAAGATATATAAACTTGCAGAAGAATATCGTTCTTACTAAATAACTTACTAACTTAAATAACATTTCTGTCCTACCAACTGTGCATTTAATCATACGTTGATATGGTTTATTCGAGATTCTCAGTATTCTTTTCATAGCACATTCCTACCTTTGATAGTTTAAATAAGTGGAAAGCTTCGTATATCGATATGAATGATTGCTCTTCAAAAATATAAATATGGCAACATTGTATTTGCAAGTTTAGCGATAGTCTATGTGAGTGCAATAAAGTGGATAAATTCTTGTCTTACCTGTCTTTGTGGAATATTTTAATCAGTGTTATCGTAACACCAAATATGCTGAGTGCATAAATACAGTAGCAATATTGTTGTTCGACAAGTAATTCAAGAAGAAGTATGTTCTTTCTTTTTTTCTTTTTGGTATATACTTAATGTTTGTAAGTAGTAAATTTTATATCCCTTGCCGTACATACTTAACTATGATTAATGCTAGAATAAATGTTATACACACATTGTTTAAAGTCTACAAAGAACAATAATTTCAAGTTATAAATGAATAAAATGCACACACGTCCGAATTTATGAATATGCCATATGTACTTACATTTTTCTACACTTTTCTTTAAAGTAAAGACAGTTTTAAAATATAAGTCTGAAACATTATATGAACAATTATAGAAAATTGTATCTAAAATAATCTTGAGTCTTTATTTAGGTTTAAGATAAATGACCCAACTTATTCTAATTCTTACTGACCGACTTCATAAGTCATAAATATCCGTGTAGATCTATTATGAAAACTTTTTGAAAGGTATTGTAATTGCATAGTTTGTAAGACTCAGTTTAATTACTTCAATTAACAGTTGTTTCCCAACAGCTAAATTGTTGTGTTTTGTATCTGATATCTAAACATTTCAGATGATCATTAATTATTATGCTCGAAAAAAGATAGGTAAGGATGTATATGTTGTCAGCAACCGGATACTGTATGATAATCAAATAAATAATATTTATTTGCTATCATTTAATATAGTTGACTACTTTTAAATTAAACTGCTTGAATTTATATAATTACTTAGATAATTTGAAATCAAGAGCTGAAATACACATTTTATATCCTTGACATCAATGAGTAAATAAGGTCACATGAATTTCTATTCCATCTAAAAGACTACAAAAGTTTTATTTTAAACAGTGTATATACCGGAACTGTTTCTATGTCCTTGGCTGTACCAAAAATTTATAGGAAACCTATCAAGGATAAGAATTTGAGCTTTTGTCAGTGAATGATAAAATGCTGGACAACTTAAGTCATTTATTGTAATACGATATATTATAAGCATTGAGATTTATAGAGTACCAATGTTTAAAGGCCCAGTATGCCTCAGATTTGTTTTTTTTTTTATTTCTCAAAAACGTCAGAATACTTCTTTGCTTATATTTTGCTACATTTATGTCGCATAACGTCATGTTCAATGCTAATTTCTTTTAATTAGTTTTTACATCTAATGTGCTGTACGCCCATCATTACACCATGTTTAACACGTGTTTGACATTTCTTAAGAAATAACAACAAATATGGATTTCTGGGGCATAATATGCCCTTAAAATTGCCACTATGTTACAACAGTTTATGTGATAACAGGCTGTTTTTAACGTCAGTAGGAAATTCAGCACCTTGTTATTGGTCTGGCTATTAGGAAATTCTAGAGACACAGCTTGATTGGTGGCTGAAAAAAGATGAACTTAAATAACATGATAAATGTCTGGTATTCTATATGCTTCCACAGACAATTCACTGTGTGAATCTTTAATGCTCTACATTAATTTGACCAATATATCAGCGACAAACGTCTGACTTCGTCCTATTGGTGTGTTATAAGTTTCCTTCGTGGTTTTGAAAACGGGATTCCTGTTAATTGATGTAAGATTATTGTGTCATTTCATTTTAATTGATACAAAAGCTCAATCACAAATCTTTGAATATATTACAATGTGCGCAGCCGTGCTCGCCTATTTTAAACAGTTATTTTCAGTTAACCAACTTTTCTTTCCTCAGAGTAGTTTCAATTAAACAAATAGAATTCTATAATAATATCCTTAACTGCTAACCTTACCTTGTTGTAAAGTTATCAGTTACACTGTATTAGTTTTGTTTAAACAATATTTATTTATAATTTATATATTTACATAATAAGGTACATATCGTAACCTTAGTGCAATAACGTAATAAGTGCTTCTAAATTTAATAGCAGTTATTCAGTTATTGCACTATGGTGACGATATAATAAAATATACAGATTGAGTAGGAAGCTTGAAAGTTAACAACATTGAACGTTTTTTCTTTACAGTAACTCATTATTGCTCACTATCTGGAACCATAATGATAGTTCTCATATGAAGGTAAAATTAACAATTATAACAAATGTTAATAATTATAACAATGTAAAGTTTAAATATCCTTTCATATTTTTTTTCAAATTCATTAAAAAACTCATATTAGCTTTATTATTCAATTTTCGCTGCATGTATCATTAATACATTATGTATTCTGGATGTATTTTTTCCAATGTTTCAAACGTTCTGAAACCAGGATATTTCTAGGATATAATGTCATCAAAATTAACAGTTGGTTCACATTGTAGGCCTCTTTTTATTGTTATAAACTAAATATTTGCTCATAAGAAAAAGCAAAATTGTAACACATAACATGCCCGCCTCACGGACTTAAAAAAAGACAGTTAAAGCAACGTAGTAAATGTTAAAATCGCCCTCTGTCAAGTTAGAAAAGTTGGGAAAAAATGGTAGGCCTTTTACATGGAATTATGTGTGAAAACGTTTTCAATCTGAGTCCTTATAAAAGACAAGATATATTCATTCACAAAACTACCGTTCATTGCTGTAAAAGTTTGATTTCTTGAATATCGTGATCAGTTTCAGTAATATCTATTATAGAGTTGACAAAATTGTAGGGTTAAGTTCGAAAATTTATTAGAATGATTCGATATTAAAGCATAACTTTTTCATTACAGACAATGACTACTTCTTTCCAAAATTAAAATGGTAAAGTTTCCTCTCTGGAGTTTATCTCTACATAGTTTAGGTTATTGACCTTTTTAGCTTGATTATTCGTTGCTGTTTCGTATATCTCAATCCCTTATGCTCTACACGGCCTTTGTATGCTATTAGAAAATTAGATTCTAATGACTTTAGAGATTTATACATCGCAATGAGGCGGAGAGAAAAGTGTATTATGCTATCATTAATAATTCAAATACTTTTCTGGAATTCGTACGTTATTACTGTGAATTGAGGACGGTAAAACAATTATCTGAGAGATGTATACATCAAGATTCAAACGATGCATTTGAAACTAATATAAAATATATTTTAATCACAAAATACATTTATATTGCAGATACTGTTCCATTTAAAGAAATAGAAATTGTGACGTTATTATGTTCAAAGATTCAATCGATAAGACTGATCTTTTTGATGTCTATATAAATGTGTCAGTTTATTCATCACACACAAAACAAAATGAACTTATCTTAAAAGAATATCTTAATAAATTCCCAACGATGCACATAAGTCATGGGTTCTGCGAACTTCACCTTACAAACAGTGTTTGTTTATGATTTTTGTAGGGGATGTACAAAATAATGCCTCAATTTGACATGACCAAAAATGAAGTTTTAAATTTTATTTGGGCAATGGTATGGCTCACATGTAGTCCACTGCAACAACAGTAACAAGCTCTGCACCAAGAATGGCGAAATTTACCTCAAAATCACATTAGACGCCTTACTGGAAGTATGAACAGATTTTATATTTAAAACTTTATAAAAAAGTGAATGTTTAGACGAAATTATTTGCTAAAACAATAATTCTGTTGTGCCATACAATATTATGCATTTTAGCACAAATTATATCGAGGGTAAATTTCCAGTAACATACGATGAGTTTGATAAATGGAGTTTTTCAAGTTGCATGATATCAATTCAAAATTTTCTTAAACTGTGAAGGTATCAATTAAATTAATGTCTGAGACTATAACTAATGAAACATTACAAAAGGAGAACAGAAATTTGGTGTTACAAAGGAATATCAATGTTTTCATCGATCTGTGACACATATACGTCAGATCCGAAAAAAAGATATAAAGCTTTGCCATTAAAATTAAACCAGGCTTGACGCTCCTGCTGATATATCAATTAGTAAAATAATACATGATTAGGAATTCTTTGTAGTACCTTGATGAGGCATTTCAGTGATAATGTATACCATTTAACTCAGACACATAGACCCGTTTGTACAATAAAACATTGATAAAATTATTTTCTCGCTCAAATAATCAGGTACGAACTCATCTTCTGATGAATTACAAATGTATTAATCCGAGGCGTTATTTTGAGCCAACAAGTGCTGAAACTCGGTCTGTGAACTAATATCTTGAAGAACTGTTGGTTATGATGGCGCAACAATATCAATTAAGTTGTGTTTTGGATAATTAACAAGTGTTACAGTTCTCACTTAGAATAATATAGAAATTACATGCTTTGTTAAAATTATTCAGTTTTGGGGTATTTAATTGAATTTCTGGCTAAGTCATTTTCATTTTCATCAATCAGCGTGACATGTATTAATAATGCTTTTGAAAACTTTTTTAATATAATATTTCTTTATCTGATAAACGTAATTCTAAATCTAATTACATTGCGTATGTCCATTAATTATTTCAATCAATTAAGATATAAAACAGGTTATTAATCCAATTCGATATGGGACTTCTTTTCAGGTTTTGACTTATAAATAAGTTATTTTTCAAATGTTTGATTCACAAACAATGTTTGTTCTTATTTCTTGCCAATGTCTTATTGTAGAATTGTACTTATATAGTGTTCAAAACCATGGAGACTGTTAAAAAAACTCTTTGTCACTAGTCTGGGCTCTGTAGATATGTTACAACACATATTGAGACGTGATTGAAATATGTAAACAAAAACATTATAAATTTATGTCAGGTCTTCTGTTGTGTTCACGATAAACCGTTTAGAACATTTTCATTTACTTCGAAAGATTTATTTGTTACAACAACGACTCATTGACGATATATTTTATGTTTGTGCCATAAATTTGAAAGAAAATCATAAAAGAGACATTCAAGCAAGCGCTTTTAATGTCAGTGGGTTCGAAGCAATGCACTACTTACATTGCATACAATATGATTGCTGTCTAGTATTCCTTTCCTATTTGTTGTAGTGCAATCATCAAATTAAACTCGTACGACTGTATATATTAGAAAATGTAATAAACAAGTGAAAACGTTTATTGTATATAAATTATTCATAGAATTTTGAT
>NW_026866335.1:0-16319 GCF_026571515.1 Ruditapes philippinarum
GGGGCGAATCGTTATGTTTTTAGTTTTAAATGACGTCCGCGGTTCAGAAACAATTAATGTATGATTATAATTATTTCTTGATTGAATAGTATTCATTTTTACACACTACGTCATTTGGTTATGAATTTGAGAACTAAGTTGTATGACCTATTGGCAAATATTGGTTTTTGGGATTTTTTTTTTGTATGTGCCAAATCAATGACTAGGTCAAATTAAATTCTGTTTACTGAATTTAGGTTCGGTATTTACTGAGAACTTTTGTATCACATAAAGTCGACAAGCCTTTTTACACACCTTAGAAACACTTTTGTGAGTCGCAAGAGGATCAAGCTTATATAGGGACTTTACTATTTATCACAAAGCTAAACGAAATGCACGCACATTCCTAAGAAAGACCGTGGAGACATTTCAACTTCATAATTCCCAATTTCAACTTCATGAATTCCCAATTTCATTTTCATGAATTCTGAATCTTAGCTTAGTAATTCACGTTTTTCAACATACGGAATTCACGAATTTTCGCGATTATAGCTTCTGGAATTCAAGATTTCAACTTCACAAATTCCACAATTTCAACTTCATGCATTTGAAATCTTTAATTCAAGAAGTTGAAAATTTTGAATTCGAGATTATGGATGTTGAAATCGTGAATTCGTGAAGTTGAAATTACTGTTTGTTGAAATCGTGAATTTATGATGTTGAAATTACTGTATGTTGAAATCGTTAATTTATGAAGTTGAAAAATACTGTCGTCAATTCGTTAAGTTAGGATTACTGTATGCAGAAATCGTTAATTCATGTAGTTGAAATTACTGTAGTTGAAATCGTGAATTCGTGAAGTTACAATTGTGAATTTAGTGAAGATGAAACCCAAGTATTCAAGATGTTGAAACATCACCAACGGTCTTTCATACATTTCAGAGACTATCTATACTATACTGTAATACACAATTTAAAAACATTTTTAATATTTTCGTTTAAATACGTAAATCTTTTTACTCGAATCCTGGAAATAGTGGTCATTTTCAAAAGAATATTTCTGGGGTAATATATCCATTTGTCATTTAATGGCATTACTATATAATCTAAAATACAATATCTTGATAACAAAAATAGCTGTGTGTGTCCCTAAAAGCAAGCATAAAATTTGAAAACTGATAAAATGTAAGATCTGACCGGTAAATGACACAACTTGAATATATTCTATTTTCTCGTTTGATGATTGAACTTTTATATCGTTTGTTCTCTTTACATTTGTCGGTATACTTTACACTTTAAATAACCATTCATGTTATTTTTTAATACAATATTTAATAGAATTTTTTAATACAGTATGGCACGATGAACAATTTTTTACTAATTGAACGGTAGAAAATCGTGAATTCGTAACACATTTTGAATGGCATTTGTTACGAATTAAAAATAAAATATGTCTAGCAAGTGTTTTTTATTAGTCATTTCGGTGACCACTAGTTTTTTTTATAATACAGTTAACATCTCTGCAGAACAACACCTTTTGTGTTCAAAGATTTTGGCAGGAGCTAAAAAAGAGAGGTCGATTCGTTGGGAAATCTTTTTTTTTTGGGGGGGGGGGGGAAGGGGGGGATTATACGGTTGTTGTTGCATAAATAAATAATTGAAAACATATCTTTCCCGTGCTAAACCTTTTTGGGGGGTATTTTCTTGTATTTGAACTTTGTACCAACTGTTTACATTATTTCATGTATGGCTATAATGGTTGTTTAACATTTATGCAAATAAAATGTGATTGTTGATGTTGGTGGTGGTGTTGTTGTTGTTGTTGTTGTTGTTCAATTGTTCAAATTTTACTGGTTTAAGAAAAGGTAGTTCGTTTCTTTATGTAATGCAACTAAGATAATTATAGTATTCTAAAAAAAATAATAAAATTTAAAAAAAGGACTCGTTTAGTTTTTCAACAGCCTGTTGTTTTTCAATATAACCGTTTAAAACAATTCAATTTTTCTTGCATGAAATATTATCTCTATAGTTTATTTAACTAACAAACTCACCACTACAATAATAGCACTTTGATAGCGTTACTAGTGCCTCCTCTTAACTTACTGTACCCAATTTCCGGTGTTGTATTTGCATACTTTTATTTTTTATTGACAACTTCTACAGTTTCAATAGTCAGATATCTATGTATTCGATTCCATTCTGAGTCCACTAACCAATGGACTACATTCTCTGTTGAATCCGACATTAATTTCATACAGTTTGATTGTTTTTGTAATTGACTTACTTTTAAATTTCACAACTTGCATAAGCTACTTCTGGCGATTTTTTTTCACCTAATTTGTAGGATAAAAAGTCTCTTATGGAACGGAACGTGTAGTCAGAATTTCAGTGCCCAGACTTTGATATATTTATGATTGACCATTAGACAATGCGACAATACATTCAAATTGCATATGTTCTTTTAGCGGAATTAATAATGTATTCAGTGTGTCGAAAAGATATATTTTTTCGAAACAATTAAATTGATGATGTTGCAAAGATATTTTCATTGAATTCACGGACGTAAGTATCGGACATGTATTGAGAATTGTAAAAGAAGTCGCTCGTGCCAGTATGTGAATTATCGTCTCGTTACCATCTGTGCAGCTTATTACGTGATGCGGCTTAACGACACGGTACATGGTAATGTTCTATCCGCACGTGGCTACGTATCCAGCAAAAAATCAGACTGGGATATGGTGAGTTTAATTTTCATCTCGTGAGAGATGTGATTTTTGTTTCAACCGACATAACTCATCTTTGGGGGTCATGTCTCCACAGGGCGTCCGGATTTTTAAAAACCGCCTTTCCAGGATAACTAAAAATAAAAAAAAATAATTAACAATTTCTCTAAAAGTAGCCGACTACTAACAACTAATATCACATGATTGGTGAGAACAAAATTACCACTAAACTCTATGGCCGAGATAAAGTGTCATGAAGAAATTTTGCCATTGCCAAGAGGATAAAACAATCGACCCCTTAGCTAATCTGGCGGACTATTTTGTACATTATCTAATGAACCGCATTTTCGACAGATTTTAAAATGTAACCATTCTTATTGATGTGGTAGATACATCATGGTCCGCTGACTGTTTAGATAATTTGACCAACCCATATTTTATCTTAATCCTGACAAAAAAATTTGTCCGAATTTATACCATTTAATTTTAACATTAATGGACTGCCAAAAAATGAGAATTTTATAATTCTGTACCTACATGAAAGGTGTATTATAGAATACATACTAAATAAAGATATTTTAAATAAATTAAAACCACGCCAGAAACTTTTTAATGTCGATCAAAGAAATAACGACACTGTAGTCTTTAATTACTTATCACGTAACGAGAAAGAAAAGCCAGCAACAAACTTGTAACAATAACAAATTTATTAGGCAGAAAAATTAATAAAGAAAATCAAAATAACAAATTTTGTGTACAAATACCTGAAGTCCAAATAAAAATGTAAAATTTAAATGTCTTATCTGATCCTGGAATGATCCTTTTTGAATAGCACAGTTAAATCCAAGTGAAATCCAAGAACACTTTAGAATAAATTCCCACAATAAAATCCACAAGAATAATTTATTTTAAAATCCAAGCTCCAATAATTCACTTATATCCAAGTTGAATAATACTCCAAATATATTGATTTCTGAAAAAGTAACTGATAACTTAATAGATCACTGATGACTTAAAAGGTAACTGATGACTTAAAGATAAGAGTAATGAAAAATGTCTCCTTATATATATTAACTAAGAAGTTTCTAGAATAGTCTTCCATTTACTACAGTAATCATAATCTAGCAACTTCAACAATAAAGATCATTCCAGAAATTTCTATCTAATATATGAGTTTTCTACAACAGTTAGGAAAGTTCTAGTACATACATGTAGTTTATGTTCTAAAAATAGAACAATGATAATATTGGAAAATACCAACTGGTCATATATAAATTATATACATGTAATAAGTTGCATACATAACACTTCCCCTCTTCAAGAAAAAGAAATATTAATGAAATGAATATTTCTTTAATAAATTCAAACAATGTAACAAATAACATAGGAGAAATGTTAAACAATTTTATACATTCATATATATGTGTATTACAAACAATAGCAAACAACAACAATTTTTTTTTATTTTACATAAATTCAAACAATGTTACAAATAACATAGGAGAAATGTTAAACAATTTTATACATTCATATATATGTGTATTACAAACAATAGCAAACAACAACAAACAAAAAATAATCAATCATATCATATAAATGTTAAATTTAAAATACTGCAAATAACAGTTTTAGACACGTGAAAGTGCATCAGGGATCAAATTATCTTTCCCTTTAATGTGTCTAATGTCAAGACTTTATTCTTGCAAAAACAAACTCCACCTCAACAACCTTTGATTTTTGTTTTTAAGTTTATGCAAGAAAGTGAGGGGATTGTGATCACTAAAGACAACAACAGGTAACTTTGAAGAAGTTAGATAAACTTCAAAATGCTGAATAGCAAGAATAAGAGCAAGGCACTCTTTCTCTATAGTAGAGTAATTTTTCTGATGTTCGTTAAACTTTTTAGAAAAGTAACAAACAGGATGGTCAACACCATGGTTGTCTTCTTGGATCAATACACTTCCAGCACCTATGTCACTAGCATCTACAGCTAACTTAAAGTTTTAATTAAAATCTGGTGCCAAGAGAACTGGTGCACTCTTAAGTATGGCTTTAATGCTGTCAAATGCTATTTGACACTTGTCATTCCAAATGAATTTGTTTCTTTTCTTTAGCAAATTTGTCAATGGTTCTGCAATAACCGAAAAATTATTACAAAATTTACGATAATACCCTGCCATACCAAGAAATCGCATCAGTTGTCTTTTACAAGAAGGCACAGGAAATTCAGAGATAGCTTTGACCTTAGCTTCTATTGGTTTAACTTTACCCTGTCCCACTACATGTCCTAAAAAAGTTAAAATTGCATGACAAAATTCACTTTTTTGCAAGATTAACTGTCAATTTAGCATCAATAAGTCGGTCGAAGAATGCTCTTATAGTTGTGAGATGTTCCTCCCATTCATCAGAGTAGATGATTGCGTCATCAATGTATGCGTCACATCCGTGTAGACCAGATATTACCATGTTTATAAGCCTCTGAAAAGTTGCTGGTGAGTTTTTCATACCAAATGGCATGACTTTATATTGATATAAGCCGTCTGGTGTTACAAAGGCTGATATTTCTTTAGCTCTATCAGTAAGTGGAACTTGCCAGAATCCTTTTAGAAGATCAAACTTTGCTACATACTTTGCTTTTCCAATTTTGTCAATACAGTCATCAATTCTTGGTATAGGAAATGAATCAGTTTTTGTTACAGAGTTCACTTTACGATAATCTGTACATATTCTATATGTTCCATTTGATTTCGGTACCAGAATACATGGAGAGCTGTAACTGCTTTTACTTGGTTCAATAAAGTCATTATCCAATAAATACTGAACTTCTTGTCTTAGGTACTTTTGTTTTATAGGATTCGTTCTATATGGATGTTGTTTTATTGGTTCAGAGTTTTCAAGAATGACATCATGATGTATTTTATCAGTCCGTGTGGGAATATCAGGAAATAAATGTTCATATTCATAAATAAGCTGTTTCAGTTCATCTCGTTTCGACGGTTCTAAGTGAGCACGTTTTTCATCCAGACTTTTCAGAATATCAGAGTTTTCAAGCTTTGCTGAACCAGGATAAGACTTTTCAAAATTTTCATAACTATTAGATTCAACCGAACATTGATTTTGTGGAACAGAGTTTACAAAAAGATATAGGTTTACTAATTTTGCTATCTCTGTCAAAGTATTCTTTTAACATATTTATGTGACACATTTGTTTTTGCTTTCGCCTCCCAGGAGTATTAATAATAAAATTAAGGTCACTGACTTTCTTCTCAATAGTATAAGGACCAAAGTATCTTGCCTGTAATGGTTTTCCAGATATAGGTTAAAGAGCAAGTACTCTATCACCAGGGTTAAAACTCCTTTCCTGAGCATTCTCATCATACCTTGATTTCATTTTGCTTTGTGTTGATTTTAAATTAACCCTAGCTAACTCACATGCATTAGTCAACCTATTTCGAAAATCTGATACATACTGAAGCAAATTTAAAGATATGTCATCTTCAGACAGGAATTTCTCTTTTAGAAGTTTTAAGGGTCCTCTGACAATGTGACCAAATACTAATTCAAAAGGGCTGAAGCCAAGAGATTCCTGAACAGATTCTCTTACAAATAACAATAAATGGATGCCTTCATCCCAGTCTTTTTCAGTGTCAAAACAATATGACCTAATCATATTTTTCAGAGTCTGGTGAAATCATTCTAATGCACCTTGACTTTCAGGGTGATAGGCTGAAGACCTATTTTGAGTAATTCCTAACTCGTGCATGATCTGCTGGAAAATACCAGACATAAAGTTTGACCCTTGATCAGACTGTACTGACTTAGGTAAACCAACAAATGTGAAAAACTTCACAAGAGCCTTGACAATAGTTTTGGCTTTAATATTCCTTAAAGGAATAGCTTCAGGGAAGCGCGTAGAAGCACACATAATAGTTAATAAGTACTGAGAACCTGATTTAGTTTTTGGTAACGGACCTACACAGTCAATAATAACTCTACTAAAAGGTTCATCAAATGCAGGAATAGGCTGTAAATGAGCTTTAGGTATTGTCTGGTTAGGTTTTCCCACCATCTGACAAGTATGACAAGATTTACAGTACCTAGATACATCTGCTTTAAGGCCAGGCCAATAAAAATGACTGAGAATTTTATGGTAGGTTTTATTAACACCTAAATGCCTGCCATGGGTGTTTCATGAGCCAAGCTTAATATTTCCTGGCGATATGATTTAGGGACCACAATTTGGTGATTAACTGTCCACTCCTCTTCAGCAGGGACATCGGGCGGTCGCCATTTTCTCATTAAAATCCCATTTTTTTCATAATAACAAACAGGGACTTGTAAAGCTTTATCTTCACTGAAAGCCTTTTGATAAAGGACTGAAATCTCAGGATCATTTTGTTGTTCCTGGATAAGCTGTGACCTTGACAGCGTATCATGACCTTGATCTTTAGATCTTGGTGTAGACAAATCAGATATTGAAAAATCTGTCTGAGATTCAGGCAGAGTAGGAGTGAGAGAAAAATTCATTTCATTATCAAAAGACTGACGTATAAAAGTATCAGCTAAGTCAATATCTGAACAATAATTATCTTCTTGAATGGCCTTCTTAGCCATAGCTCGAGTAACTGCACATGAAGGGTAAAGGTCAGGAATTTCCTGCTCAATGGGGTCAGGTATCTGATCCTCACAAGGAGTGTCAGTTACAAGTGGATTAACCACTACCTTATCTCCAGCTAAGTCATTACCTAGCAATAAATGAACACCTTTAAAGGGTAAGAAAGATCTTATACCTACAGCCACCGGCCCAGTTACCAAATCTGAGGACAAATAAGTATTATGGAGAGGGACATTAGAAAAACCACACTCTACACCCTGAATAAGGACACTAGATCCAGAAAAAGTCTTTTCAGAAAATGGCAGTGTATCTGCTAAAATAAGAGATTGAGAAGCTCCTGTGTCTCTTAAAATCTTAATAGGAGTAGGTGGGCAAGTATCACCGAATAAGTGACACGGAACCTTCCGAAAGGAATGGTTCATAAATCTCCATTATAGAATCAGACTTGGGTTCTTTGACCTTCAAAATTGCATTGTTATCAATACAAGACTGAGGTTCAGACCTTGAAATGGTAAGACCTGTGGGTTTGGCCTCATCACGTTGCTGTTGCCTCCTTTTTAAGGTAAAGCAATCAGAAAAAAAGATGTCCAGTTTTCTTGCAATAATTGCATGTAAGACGAGATAAGGGACTGTGACCTTTATGTTCATCAGATGACTTTGGTTTGGGAGTATTTGACTGACTAGATGAGCCAGATAAATTACCAGAACTGAACTTGGAATTAAAATGTGAGGGTGTGGACTTCCCTTTATTTATAAATGAGACTTTGTGGGTTAAAGAATAATCATCAGCTAGACGGGCAGCTTCTTCTAAAGTTTCTATCTGTTTTTCATCTAAGAAAGATTTAACATCAGAGTGAATACAAACTTTTTAAACTCTTCAACCAACATGAGCTGTCTGAGCTTTTTCATGATTTTTTATTAATTTTCTTAGATAGACACCACCCGATCAAAAAGTTGTTCTTTTTCTCTTGCAAATTCGACATGGGTTTGACCAATTTCTTTCTTAGAATTTCTGAATTTTTGCCTGTATACCTCTGGTACTAACTCATAACCTTTCAGAATTAATTCTTTTACATTATCATAATTAGAACTTTGTTCAACAGTATGTTGTGTATAGATTTCACGAGCTTTACCAATTAAGACGCTCTGTAAAAGTAATGTCCAGTGCTCTCTTGGCCATTTTAAATTTTCAGCAACCTTTTCAAAATGAAGAAAATACTTATCAACTTATTTTTCTTGGAAAGGTGGAACAAGCCTAATATTTTTAGTGACATCAAATTTTGAATTTATTCTATGTTCAAACTGATTTGTTTCTCTCTTTGATTTCAAATTCTTCTCATTCTTAACTGAAATTCTCTCTCTTCTTTTTCTTTTTCTAATTTTCTCTCTTCCCTTTCTTTTTCATACTGCCTTTCCCTTTCTTTTCTTCCTTTCTTTGTCTAACTGCATTTTTTCTAATTCAAATTTAAATTGAAGTTCAAGCTCTCTCTTATCTTTAATTCAGAAATTTCAGAGTGTTTTTCAACAATGTGAGAAAGTGCATCTTCTCCAAAAATATCTTCATCCACAAAATAACGAATCAGAAGATTTTTAATTTCTTGTTTACGCAATGAAGATTTAATTTCTGATAAATTATACTTTTTTGCAAGATCAAGCAAATCAGTTTTCTTATCCAAATCTAATACCTCCTGGGAAGGTTCAGCTACAAACTTTTCTAAATCAAAAGACATGACTGCTTGCTGCTGGTTTTAAACTTAAAAGTGATGTGTTTCAAAAATTTCAAAATTGAAAGGCACACTTAATAGAACAACTATGATATCAACTCAGATGAGTAAGTACGGTAATAATAAAATGTAAAATAAACGGTAATAATTTCCAATAATGTAGCCAAAAAGAAATATTCAATCCCGGACGAGCCCCCAATTTCTGTTACGAGCCAGGCGTAACGAGAAAGAAAAGCCAGCAACAAACTTTTAACAATAACAAATTTATTACAGAAAAATTAATAAAGAAAATCAAAATAACAAATTTTGTGTACAAATACCTGAAGTCCAAATAAAAATGTAAAATTAAAATGTCCTATCTGATCCTGGAATGATCCTTTTTGAATAGCACAGTTAAATCCAAGTGAAATCCAAGAACACTTTAGAATAAATTCCCACAATAAAATCCACAAGAATAATTTATTTTAAAATCCAAGCTCCAATAATTCACTTATATCCAAGTTGAATAATATCCAAATATATTGATTTCTGAAAAAGTAACTGATAACTTAATAGATCACTGATGACTTAAAAGGTAACTGATGACTTAAAGATAAGAGTAATGAAAAAATGTCTCCTTATATATATTAACTAAGAAGTTTCTAGAATAGTCTTCCATTTACTACAGTAATCATAATCTAGCAACTTCAACAATAAAGATCATTCCAGAAATTTCTATCTAAATATAATGCATGAGTTTTCTACAACAGTTAAGAAAGTTCTAGTACATACATGTAGTTTATGTTCTAAAAATAGAACAATGATAATATTGGAAAATACCAACTGGTCATATATAAATTATATACATGTAATAAGTTGCATACATAACATATAATAGTAATTTTAAATAATTCAGTAATTAAGTCGCAATTCAGTTGTCAATTATTTTGTGTAATTACATCAAGCAAGAAGACTGCATGATGTTAAACATCAGGTTAGTAAGACTGGAGATAGTGCGGAAATGTTAGGAAATGCAGATATCAAACAACAGTTTATTGACTAAGTTTGTTGAACTTTCAGTTGCAATTAATTAAGACTATAGCTATAATTGTAATACTCTTTCCCTTTCTTCGTATATTTCTTCATGATTTAAAGTATTGATATGTTACCATTATTAGAATCTTATTTTGCATATACTACAGAAAAAAGCAGTTATCTGAGTATGACAGACATTGTCAGTAACATTATGTAACTACCTCAAACAAGAGGACTGCATAATGTTAAAAAGCAGAAATGTTACAAAATATCATATCTTTAATGTAAATATTCACTAAATTTGAGTTGTTGAAATGATAATCTTTGTTTGCGAAATGTTCAATATATATACGTATATTTTGTTGTAAAATGAACATTTATTTTGTACGAATTCGTTGTGAAAAATGGGGAAACGTAAGTATTGTTATCTGTATATTAATGTGTTTTAAAGTCATTTAAAAAAGTAAATGTAAATCGAATGTCAAAAGCTTGAGTAGTAAACTTTATTGACTATTCAATTCAAAGTTAGTTCATCTTACACATTTCCGTATTTTTACCTGTTTAAATGGATTCATGATGAGATAGCGTTTGTATCTTTGTATGCACACTCTTATACTGATTTTATTTGATAAATGATTATGTTTAAATCAATGATTATTTTCCGCCAAATGAAATACAAACATTCAGCATGAAGTATCTTAATTAATTTGATTAATGTATGCAATGATTATAGACCGCAATTATAAAACAAATTATCCATATAGTATGCACGTATATCAAACGATTTCTGCATAATAATTACGGTATGGTGCTAATGTATCGACAATATGACAACTTTTGAAACATTGAGATATTAAGCAAATATCCAATCATTTATTACTGTCTGGAATAACAAGAAATTTCACACTATGTTTTCTTTCTTGTTTGTCTTTATGATTTATGTCAGTTTGATGCAACAAGTTGGCAATGATGAATTCATGCGATTAGACAAAGAAAGGAATATAAATGGCTACGTTTTTATGTAGAATTGAATATTAATAAAATATTTGCTTCTATATTGAATTATCAATACAGTAATGTAAATGAATTTCAAGAACGTACACCGACGTCCTGTATGATTGCGAGATTCAAACCACCAGCCATGATGATCAAGTGGTTTGATGAAAATAACCTTAACCACTCGGACAAGGACGCTATCCTCCCTCAGTAAATTTGATTGTTAAATGCAGAAAAAATACACTAAATATAATCTTATGTATAATAATAAAGGAATATTAAAATTTTAATCACATAATTAAAGTAAAAATGACTAAATGAATGACGAAACCGAACAGCAATAATTTCAATTTTGTCATTTGGACTTCTTAAGAATTCCGTTTTATTATCATGCTAACTTAGCTTTTATCTTCTTGTATATTTCCATACCTTATTTGTTTCTTTGACAATATTTTACATAATTAATTATTTTCTGTCATTTCGCGACAACAACATGCACTTAAATGTGTCTAGCATTTCTTTATTTCAAGGCACTAGGGTTATCCTGGAGATTCTCGGAAATGTGCCAAAGCATATTTATTCTTTTCTTTGATGAAAAAACACTTAAACAACTACTGTTGAAACATTTTGATCACATTAAGTAAATCAATTTTGTCATAAGTTGAACCCTGACTTAACATTAATCTCCATGGTAACACGTATATCAGGAGCATGTTAAAATGTATAGCCTAGAATTTCGGGTTCAAGGGGAATTTACGTACAGTAAAATGTCCTTTGTTTACATTATTTTTCGTGTGTTTAACATTTTTCGAGTGATTTGTTAATTCACAACCCATAGCCCAATGAAAAAGCAGCTAAATGATAACGTGTGAAATGGAATTGAGAAGAGGCATAACGTTTTGATTTTGATTCGGAAAATAACTGAAGGAGACATTGAAAATGATAATATCACCCAAAATTTTACCAATATTTTGGAAAAATATTTGTTTGTAAATGTCATGAGAAATCAAGTCTATAAAACACGATAAAAGAGCGTGCTACATGACCATTAGTTTAACTCAACGGATACACTTCAAAGCTCACAAAGAATGTTTCCGTTTGCTTTGATGTTACGTTTTATATATACTTATTTAACAAATGAATTCAAACATACTGTAAACGTGTTGCACATGGTTGTGGTTGCATGGAGAAAGTGTACTTTTTTCTGGATTTTGAGTTTGTATAGAGTTGTTTGGCGTCGTGAAATGTCGCAAATAACTGAAAGTTGGCACCGGGAGTGTTACTGATTTTTTGCTTTGGTAGTATTTTATCATGTTTTGCACTACTTGTTTCAAAATCTACGATATTCTTATTTTATATGATCATATTGTACGTTTATGTAAACATAAGGAAAATTGATCAAGCACAATTCAGCGACATTTTAGAAGAGTACTGGTTTTCGTAATGATATGTGCCACAACAAAAATATTTCTGTTTCCCTTTCTGGTTCATGAAGTTGATGTATGCCCATTATCAGGAATCATATACCACAAATATAGAATAACAATATCCTGTAGATGACAGAAATTGTCAGTAACATTAGGTAAATACATCTGGCATGAAGAGTGTTTGATCGAGTAAAGCTGTATGTGATAGCTCACATAAAGAAATGTCGCATTCGTGTTATATATAACTTTAGTGAATAAGCTAATATTGTTGCGTACAATGTATTACTTTCTTTGCTATATGTCATAGACATATAAATGAAAGTCACATTTACGATCATTTTAGTTTTTTTTTGTGTTTTTTTTTCTCAAAGAAATCATTTAAATTTAAAGATATTTAAAAAACGTTGACTAACCTTAAAAACTATTTTTAGACATCCAAATTTTGTTTCCAACTACAAATGTAATTTGCTAAAAGATAAAATATTTATGATGATATATATAGTATATTTTGGTTTTGATTACCGCCATTTAGGCATTTGAAGTCTAATTTACAGATACAAAAGCTAAATTTAATCAAGGGAATTAACAAAAATGGAAGGAAAATGTAAAAACAGTTACGTGTTTTAGAGACAGTTATCGTGCAGTTGTACATCATATATTTTACCTTCTTAAGTCTGCACTATATATTTTTAACGAAAATATTTAACATACAAAAACAAAGAAAAAAAAAACAACAAATAGACATGAAATTAAAACTGATAATGATATGAACACATAGTTCATGAAATCTACAGAAATTGTCTCATGATAAGAATTTATTAAAAACACAGTTTTAAAATTATTTTAAACAGCACAACAAAAGTTTTATCATTTCTTTCCCTTAGCGATATTAAAATCGTTTGCAAAAAGAAAAAAACACATTCTCTAAGGTCATTTGAAGAGCACGTTTGATGGATGAAGTTCTCAACATTACTGACATATAAAACCTTATGCCCCGGTCACATATTCACGGATAATGCCACGGAAGAGCTACGGTCTAATCGTCCACGGATTACTACGGAAATGTGAAATTTCGTAGTCCGCTACGGTTCCAGTACGGACACACAACGTAACGAGTACGGAGTCCGACGGATTTACCACCAAAAGCCCCCGGAGAGACACGGATTGTTACGGACCGACTAGGTTTGATACGGAGCGACACGAATCAGGACGGACGCACTACGGATACACTACGGTCTGCTACGGTATAAGCACGGGTTAGTACGATTAAGTACGGTCTGATACGGAGAAGAACGTATTGATACGGAGTAGAACGAATTGCCACGGATCTATACGGACCTAATACATCCGTCCACAACCTCTTGCTTGCTCATTTTCAAAATGCCTCAAAAGAAAAGAACACCTAGAAAACGAATTGCAGAATTCAATGATTTTGGCGGAGAGGACTCGGCCTAATTGCGTCCGACCCCCAAGACACATCAGGTCCGATTAAAGTGAATTTCTTGAAAGACGCTGGATCCTCAACAAGTTCGACCATGAGAGCCTCATACTAAACTTGATTTAATCAATGATGTTATATTTTCGATCCTTGAAGATCGTTCAACACGACATTATTGTTGTGCTTGTGGTATTTTTAGTTTCAACTTTTCGGCATTTTCTAGTTGGGTGGTTCCAATATTCCTACTTGAATAATGTTGAATCACCCTTAGGATATGTTGCCTGCTTTTTAATTTGTCTTTTGACGTCTTATCTGTGATACGCAGGCTTCATAACCTCTGATCCCCTTTCAAAATTCCATTTTATTTAGTTCCGCCCATTGTTTTCTCGTTTAGGGCACACGCTTTTTATTACTTGGGGACCATACGCCGCTTTTCATGGAATGGCACGGAAGTGTCACATTGAAGGTTCCATGAAAATCGCCGTATGAACACATCTGCGGATGTTTCTAAATTCAAAATTTTACTATTTCACGTTTAAATGTTGAATTCTGCTTAAGCCGGTGCTAGGGGGCGTGGACGGTAATTTGCACTTTCCAGTACCGTCCATGAACAGGCTCAATCAAACCGAGCCTGCAACATTTTCAATTTTGCCGTGTTGGGCTTTCTTTAGGGATTCTGTATTTATCTATTTTTTGAAGCGGTCTTCGTAAAAGCCCATCTCTAGTCCACCATTTCGTCTTATTTGATTAGATATGGACCAGTAATCATTAATGAAAAATGTTGATCAATACTGCTTCTCTTTTAATTTTAAGATTTGCTGTTCATCTTACAATTACATTAATTATCGTGATGTTTATGTTTTAAAAATATGTAAAAAGCTTGTTAATTATTCTTATCATCACTCAAGGGCCAGCCTCCGAGGCTTATGAGACACTTCGTTTTATGTACATATTTACTCCAATTTCACGATCCAATGTTTGTAAAATATGTAACATTAAATGTTATTCTATTACTTATGAATTGTAGTACGATATTAATATAAATTTACTTCTATGTATGTCATCAAGCAGCTCGATCACTGCCTCCGCATTCTGAGCCATTTCGATATAAAGTTGCACCCAGTAAATGGCAATTATCATTTATTAAATGTTTCCTCAAATATGTCTGTTTTTAACAAGAAGGTAGTATTTATACCCTTGAAAAAGTACATGATACTTAATTCATCCGTACTAAACAGTGGTGGACCGTACCATTCCGTACCGTTTCGTGTTGCAACGCAATAAACCGTATAAGACCGTGCTAATCCTTGCCTCTCCGTAGTACAACGTATTACGATCGTGGCTTTCCGTGACAATGCCGTATTAATCCGTATTAAAACCGTAGCTTATACGTAGGGTAACCGTACAAATACGTAGTTCTCCGTACAAAACCGTGGAAATCCTTGACGAGTTGGTGGACTACGAATCAGTACGGACTAGTACGGTTTTCGCACGGACCAGTACGTATCAGTACGGATTAATACGGACTAGTAGGGATACGCTACGGTTGATTTTTCCGTAGCAAATTTTTGTGCATGTTCAAAAATTGTCAAGGATCGCTACGGATATACAAGGACTACTACGATTGATTACGGTTACAATACGGAGAGCTACTGACCAGTACGGGTAGCTACGGACGATGTCGGAATTAATCCGTGGCTCTTCCGTGGGCGTATTCCGTGAATATGTGACCGGGGTATTAATAACTTAAATTACAGTGTATCTCTCTTGCAAGTACTAAATCTGGATAAACGTTTGTAATGCACCTCCCTTCTTTAAGATCTTGTTACATGTGTCGAACAATTGTAATTGAAAAGAATATTTTATATAAGACGAATTATTTCGATAGCAAATAATTGATTTTATTTTTGCGCACGAAGTTCACGTGATTTGTATACAGTCTTGATTTTGGCGGTAAATTATGCAGATTACCTCGGTACGCTATATATCACCGACACATCCGTTTCCGTCAGCATTGTACTTGAGAACTTGTGCTGTAAACATCGCTTGATAAAATCAGTTTCAATCACCAATTTATATTGCGCATCATGCCTCCTAAACGCAGAGGAAGGAAAAGGAAAGCAAGACCTTCTGATGAGGGAGAGTGTGAATCTCGGCTTTTACAGCCTGATCCAGGTAACCGTTCTTCACCTTCACGTCGTTCTTTACGTTCTAATGTAATAGATTTTGAAGAAATAATAAGAGGTTCGGGTATATTGCCCCGCTTCTGATGATTCGACTAATTCAAGTAATGCTGTTAGCCAACAAAATATTAATGAGGGGTGTGGTGGTGTTTTTCAACAAACAACAAGTCAATTGTTCAGAAACAGATTCGTGCGCAGGTAGTTGCTAATCCCCCACGTG
>NW_026866336.1:0-28511 GCF_026571515.1 Ruditapes philippinarum
TGCTTTACAATGTTTTCAAAAATCGTCTCTATATGTCGCTAGTAATTAATGGAAAAATTACTGATAGGCTTCACTTCCACTGACTAAAATTTTTACATGTTGCGGCCAAAATCATTCCATCCTATTACCAAACTATTGGAATAAATTCAGTAAATGTAAACCTGAGTTTTTGTTGTATTTCAATATATGCTTAGTGTATTAGGTGTTTTCTATTTCTTAAAATAAATAATCAACTAGCATGGATAATGATGTAGGTATTTTATTACTTCTAATGTAATCCTTTAAAACAAAATATTTAATATTTTAAGTTAAAAAGGAGAATTATTTCCCAAATGATAATGCTCAGAGTGAAAATCTCTTGGAACAAAATCAAGAGTAAAAATTGTAAAGTTAAAATGAATTTTTCAGTTCTAAGGGGGCAGTGATTTTAAAATAAAAGTGCCAGAGTTATGGACCTAGTAATATATTATGTGAGTGAAAATTTTTAACAACTGCTTCGAAGTTTAAAATTTAATTTTTTTTTTTTATTTGACTGAAAAAAAAAAGAGTAAAAACAGAGGGCCATGATGGCCCTGAGGTCGCTCACCTGTATATAGCCCCGCCCCCCCCACACACACCCATAAGAAGATGTTTCATGCTAAACATCTAAGCTCTAGCTCATTGGGCTTTTTAAAAGAAGATTTTTTAAAGTTTTTACTATACACATATAGTTTAAAACAATGACACCCTGGGGCGGGCCAGTTTTGACCCCAGGGCTTTTATTTGAACAAATTTTGTAGACACTCACTAGAAGATGTTTCATGCTAAATATCTAAACTCTAGCTATATGGGTTTTTTCAAAGAAGATTTTAAGTTTTTGCTATACACATATATATGGAAAATCAATGACCCCGGGGCAGGGCCAATTTTTGACCCCAGGGCTTTATTTGAACAAACTTTGTAGACACACACTAGAAGATGTTTCATGCCTAATATCTATACTCTAGCTATTTGGGGTTTTTCAAAGAAGATTTTAAGTTTTTGCTATACAAATATAAGGAAAATCAATGACCCCCTACGGGGCGGGGCCAATTTTGACCCCCAGGGCGTTTTATTTGAACAAACTTGGTAGACACCTATTAGAACATGTTTGATGCTAAATATCTTAGCTCTAGCTCTTTGAGTTCTTTAAAAGAAGATTTTTTAAGTTTTTTACTATATGCTTTTTATAGGGAAAATCAATGACCCCCTGGAGCGGAGCCAATTTTGACCCCAGGGCTTTTATTTGAACAAACTTGGTAGAGACACCCATAAGAAGATGTTTCATGCTAAACATCTAAGCTCTAGCTCATTGGGCTTTTTAAAAGAAGATTTTTTTTTAAGTTTTTACTATACAATATAGTTAAAAACAATGGCACCCCTGGGGCGGGGCCAGTTTTGACCCAGGGCTTTTATTTGAACAAACTTTGTAGACACTCACTAGAAGATGTTTCATGCTTAATATCTAAACTCTAGCTATTCGGGTTTTTTCAAAGAAGATTTTAAGATTTTTTGCTATACAACATATAAAGAAAATCAATGACCCCCGGGACGGGGCCAATTTTGACCCCAGGGCTTTTATTTGAACAAACTTGGTAGACACCTATTAGAACATGTTTGAATGCTAAATATCTTAGCTCTAGCTCTTTGAGTTCTTTAAAAGAAGATTTTTTAAGTTTTTACTATATGCATATAGGGAAAATCAATGACCCCCTGGGGCGGGGCCAATTTTGACCCCAGGGCTTATATTTGAACAAACTTGGTAGACACTCACTAGAAGATGTTTCATGCCAAATATCTAAACTCTAGCTCTTAGGGTTTTTTAAAAGAAGATATTTAAAGTTTTTTCTTTCGGTTGCCATGGCAACCAGAGTTCTGCATGGAATTAAATTCTTTGAACAATTTTTAAAGGTGACCACTAAAGGAACATTCCTGTGAAGTTTGGATGAAATTGGCCAAGCGGTTTATGAGGAGATGTCATTTAAAGTAAAAGTTTACGGACGACGGACGACGGCCGGACGACGGACGAAAAGCGATCACAAAAGCTCACCCTGTCACTTTGTGACAGGTGAGCTAAAAATTAATGTGAAAATGAGGTTTTGTAGTTGATGATGAGAAGCAACAATTCAAAGAAAATCTGTTTAGCAATCAAAAAAGACAACAATAGGGTCAGGATGGTCATAGAGTCCTCACCTTAAATTTATTCCAAGGAAATGTCACAAAGTTGTCCCCTAGGTCAAGGCCAATTTTGATCCAATGGGTAAGATTTATAATACTTTGGTAGAACACAAGATTATGCTACATGCTAAAGAACTAAGCTCTGGGCATTGAAGTTACACCAAAAAAAGACATGTTTTCTATACAAGTCTGTGTTAAGTAAGGGAGCCTAAGAGAGAGCCATTTTTGACCCCAGAAGCATAATTTATGATACTAAACTTTTGTAGAGATTCACTAGGAAATGCTACATGCAAAATATCTGTGCTCTGGAGATTTTAGTTTCAACTAGAAATGTGTCCATAGGACACGGATGCCCCCACACACCACTGTTCTGTCAATCTTAAGACTCTAGGTCAAATATTTTTTGGACTACATGTGCCACAAGTTGAAATCTAAAAATCAACAAAGGGCCATAATTCTGTTAAATTTGGTTGCAGCAAAAATTCCTTCCTTTACTACCATCTACACATTAAGGTTGTTCATCCCTGGAAGTTTAAGCAAAATCTGCCATCCGGTTTAAGAGGAGTTGCATTCACAAAATTTCTACATAGTATATAGTGAAAAAATCAACAAAGGGCCATAATTCTGTTAAATTTGGTCGCAGCAAAAATTCCTTCCTTTACTACCATCTACACATTAAGGTTGTTCATCCCTGTAAGTTTAAGCAAAATCTGCCATCCGGTTTAAGAGGAGTTGCGTTTACAAAATTTCCACATAGTTACACAGTCAAAAAATCAACAAAGGGCCATAATTCTGTTAAATTTGGTCGCAGCAAAAATTCCTTCCTTTACTACCATCTACACATTAAGGTTGTTCATCCCTGTAAGTTTAAGCAAAATCTGCCATCCGGTTTAAGAGGAGTTGCATTCACAAAATTTCTACATAGTATATGAGGAGTTGCGTTCACAAAATTTCTACATAGTATCTAGTGAAAAAATCAACAAAGGGCCATAATTCTGTTAAATTTGGTCGCAGGGAAAATTCCTTCCTTTACTACCATTTACACATTAAGGTTGATCATCCCTGTAAGTTTAAGCAAAATCTGCTATCTGGTTTAAGAGGAGTTGCGTTCACAAGATTTCGGGATGTACGGACGGACGGACTGACTGACTGACGGATTGACGGACGGACGGACAAGTGCAACGCTATATGCTCCCACATTGTGGGGGCATAAAAATGAAGACATAAATGTATTTCCCTACATAATGATAAGTCTTTATAAACGGAGTGATAAATGGGCGGGCCAATCTACACCCCAGGGGCATGTTTATTTAAGTTTTGTAGAGGACCACTAAATAATACCACATTTACATCGTCTTTAACTTGAACTAACAAAACACAAACTTTTACAGAAAAAAAACTTACATCAGAAATTGGTGTGTTCCTCAAAAAATCTCCCAGTGCACACAGCAAGGTAAAACCAAGTGTTACGCCAGGTCTGAAAAATTATAGGCACAATGATATAAAGGTAACTTTTACATGATAAGACATTGCATATACATGTATATTTGAAACACACATTCTACTTTGTATCACATGTTCAGACTTCTTCAAGAGTAAAAATGAGAAACTATTCGGATAGTGGTTTATAATGATCTACAACTACCATAATTGTCATATTATACCTTATGTTTCTGCATGTTTAGATCATATATCTTATTTTATTAATAAACAACTGGGTTCGAGCCCTACTCAGGTGATAACCATGTTTCCTCACAAGACACCAGTACTGGTTAATTCCAGGAAGCGGACTCGATAGTGATTAATATAAGTTGCAAAAACTTGTATTGCAATCGAGCTAAAATAAATATGTTTAAACTAAACAACTAAATAACAATTCAGTATGTCTGCAAAATTGAAGAAAATACATAGATATACATGTACTTACATATCTATAAGAGGTGGTCTAGTTTTTGTTCCCTGTTTTACAAATGGTAAGCAGCATAAGACTAAACCAGTCTGAAATATGTTGAAATATTATTTTACATTTAACTAAAACATTCACTTCTCCTTTGGTACAAAACTTTTAGTTCATCTCACTGAGACTCATGTTGCTATATATTACGACTGCAACACATATCTTCCCCTATTTTACATTGGAAAGACTAAACACAACTGTATATCATTTTTTAAGTAAATGATTAAATCAGTTTAACATAATAGGAATATTATACATGTATATCAGGTTTAACAAAGGCGTTAAAAGTATTTCATTTTAAAAGAATGTAATGCAAAAGGGTTGTCATGGTAAAATTTAAAATAATTATATCCAGTATGATCTTTTTGAAACTCAAAAGAATATAAAATTCACAGTCAAGTGAACAAAGATAATTACTACATTAATTTAATGTTTGTAAGTAGGTCTCACCTGTTCTACAACAACTAGCGGCCAAAGTTTTCCATCTTTTGTGCTGATCTCATACACAGGTTTCTGTTCAATCCTCTCACAGCTGTCACGAGTCTGTACAAACTTTGAAAAAAAAAAAATATATATATACATGAACAGTTTTGTACATGTATTTAGTTAAGCATTTGATAGCATGTGGCAATTATTTCCTGCATGTGTCACTACTAAGTACCAGTATATAGCCATGCAAGTCTGTATAACTTCAATTAACTTTGGCAAGAAAAAACTGTTCTTGTTTTGTTTTTCCTTTGTTTTTCAAGATATTGAAACCCTTTAAATCATGACAGACCTGTTTCAAATTCAATTCAAGACCAGTCCATTATATACATAGTCAAATGCATTGTATTGATTTTAACATTTTCAAAACAAATTACATTTAATATTATTATAAACTTGTGATCTGGAATTTTTTATTGGTATAGCACATAACTTTGTGTATTCCATTTATTTTCATGTAAAAAAACTATTCAGCTATCTTATTGAAAGTCAGATATACTACTTGATTAAGTATTATAGTATTAATTATGCAAGTAAATGACAAGTTTCCAGCTTTACTGGCGGAGGAAGACCGAAGATGCCCAATTGTGCATAATTTTAGGCATAAGCTGGCATCTATGTAGAACCTATGACCTTCTGTAAGCTACATGGATAGCTCCTCATATTCAAGTAAAAAACTCCATGGTGGGATTTGAACCCACAGCATGAGGGGTGAGTGGTTCAAATTTGTGGCCATAACAACTTTTATTGTCTCAAAACCAAAATAAACAAGAAACTAAGGTAAAGACATCTGTGCTGTTTTCTTACTTTTGAGAATTCATCTGCTGTGTGCCCCAGCTCAAACATGAGAGCTTTAGCTAGTTCTGGGTTGCTAGGAATTTTAACATATTGGGCACCATCCAATTCCTTTGACTTTCTGATATATGTTTGATATAACCTGGAAATAAATAAGTAACAAAATTAAAATCCTACCTTAATTGCAACATCAATTGAGCTGCCACTGTACTATTTATCAAAAGTTTATATATGAGCCGTGTTACGACAAAACCAACATAATGCTATCAGTTTCTCTACTTGTTATAGGGTTTGTAAGGGAAGAGCATGGATCCTGATCAGACTGCGCGGATGCGCAGGCTGGTCTGGAGCCATGCTGGTCGCAAACCCATTATGTTGGTTTTGTCATGACGCGACTAATATATATTTAATAGAATTCCAAACAGAGAAATACATGTACATGTAGTCCAAAAGAAGATAGAGCTACTGTGGAATAAATGATGGTAGTCTCAATTTAACTAAAACATGAAAGATACTCTGGTAGATATGATTTGCAATTGATATATGTATCCATGTTGTTTAGATTAATAAGTTTCAAAAAACCTCACCAATATTATACTTCTAGACTGCTGATATATATACCCACACTACATAATACTACAATATACTACATAGAGTAAATGCCATTTTCATAAAAATTCCAAATACATCCGCAAAGCTTTAACTTACATTTCCCTCTTTAATGTATTTGTATAAATTTACATTGCGTACTGGCAACTGTCAAACCATTTCAACATGAGATTATGTTGTTTCTACTAGTATCTTCAGCTTTAATTTTATATTGTCATGGAAATTAATAAAATTAACAGTTTCAGATCAGTTTTAATGAACTTTCTTTCAAAATATTTTCAAGCAAACTGTTATTTCATTTTCGGCTGTCAATGAGAGGTATGTTTTTTAGTGTGACTTCACACTTGAATCGCTAGCCAAAAAATCTACTGGCATAAAGTAATAAATTTTCTGGACATCTGATTTGTTTATTTGCAGTTTAAAGTACATGTATACAGGGTAAAAATCAATATTGCTGACTACATGTTATAGTAAACAGTTTGTTACCTTTGTAACCAGTTTCTGATTTGGGTTAGGAAATATGGTAGGCCTACTCACTTACCGATATATGCAGATAATTATTAATAAAGTGTAGATTTGACGATAATAAATCCAGCATATGTTCCTTCAAAAGGCGGCGAGGGTAAATAAACACAGCCCAACACACAAGTTACCTTTACCTGTAGGATGCTTTGTTTGTCAGTTTATTGTTTCAGAAGTAACTTTAAGAATGATTACTTAGGACTGGGACATACAATAAGGGGACAAGCGACTCGCGCTTTCTTATCGTATGTCCCAGCTTAGGACAATAGTCACTTACAGACTCACTTTACGATTTATTATGATTGATACAGTGTTGATGAAATTTAGAATTGCAATAAACGGTATAACCAGGATAAATAAGTCTAACGGGGCCGGATGACTAAAAGGGCGAGTTTATTGAAGGCCGAGTCAACCTGTTTCAAACAACTGACAATATATAACACATGCTCCACTGCTATGTTACCTAGAGAATAAAACAACATCTTCTTCGTTTGTTTTGCTTACTGGGCGATTTCTTACAATCCAAAGAGCTTGTATACTCATTGTGAAGTAAATAACAATTTAACTTTAATCAAATGGAGAGTTCTCTTCAATTTGTGAGGATTATTGCCCTTAGCTGCTAACGCAGAGTAGGCTACTCGCTAAATCAAACATATTTTATTCGTCCTCAAAACTTTAGGTCGATTTCGTCCATCTTAAAATTTAAGCATGTGTACATGTAGTGTAAGTTACCATTTTTTTTTGTTACAGACCGTAAAATGTTTTTAATCAGACAAAATAAATTTCTTTTCTTTACATTATGTGAATAATGTATTAAATCAGGATCAATCTTTAATTGAACATGCTTGGTAGCAATCAATTTGATAATTATGTGATTGTCACACCTTTAAGTTAATTATGCATATTAGGTTATTAACCACTTTGATTAAAAATACATGCGGCGAAATAAATGATGATCAAAAAGACCTTATCAATTGATAACACTTGTCATTACAATACGTTAATTACACGGACTTTAATTGTCAATTAATTAAAGTCCATGGCTAATTAGTAAAATTAATGGAACACCAAAGTTTGTTTGTCGTGTTGACAACAGTTTGAAAATAAGGTGATGAAATTTATATGTATAAATATAAGAAAAAAGACATCTTTAATCATTAGTAATCATGGCTACCAAACATTACTGTGTCCAATGCTCCAAAATTGTATCATCACGTATGCATGCTGTCTCTTGTGACATTTGTGAACGCTGGCAACACCGGAAATGTGGAACTGGTAAGATTTTAAAAGACTTTGTATGCATCATTTTCAAATACATTTGTATCATTTTCTTTTCTTACTAGATTTTTAAACTCACACGAAGCCTTGTTTAAAAGTAGAACGCATATTGTTATAATATAAATGTAATGAATAAATATGATATGATAGATTTCTTTTTTTTTCCCTCAAAATTTACAAAAATCGCTGTTCAACTTCAAAAGATTTTACAGACCATGATTTTTGAAGTATGTTTTTTTGGCTAGCTCAGAATACTATTTATGAATAAATAATGTTTGTTTAGGCACAAACATTGAAAACATATGGGTAACTGTAAAATATTATGAATTGTCATTTTTACATCAAGATTCTTTTCATTTGGATATAATTTTAAACAATTGTGTAAAACTATGATATCATATGAAAATTACATGTATTTTTTTATTACAAGAATGCGAATTTCAGCTCATGCATGCACTGCATCAATGTTGATATTGGGGACGAATACAATTTCATGTAGATTCTAATTTCTATGAAACATTTCATGAAAATAACTATTATAATTGTAACATTAGATTTATTGAGCGGTAGTGCCAAAGCTACATGTAGATAACTGTAAGAAAGACAAAACAGAGTTTTGTTTCAAGTTTGATATTGTAAAGAATGACAATTTAAGTAATCAACTGTTTTAGATTATGCATGGTTTCAATCCTTAGAGACAGAAACAGCATACAGGGAGGTATTTGAAAACTGATAGAAATAACCGACTGCGTAAATAATGCTTGTATAAAAATGTTGAATCAGAATACCAATTCTGTTGTCTTTATATTTATTATTTATATTTTATTAAAATGCTAATTATACTATACTACTATACTATACTACTGTATTACATTTCTGTAATGTAAATATATTGTATTGATTATTTTTTTGTATCATTTTTTGCGCATATACAAGACAAAATAAAATGATCTTTGAGTAGTACTTTTGTCATGTTAAACGATTTTTTAGAAGAAAAACAGAAATAAATATCTCCATCATTCATTATTACTCAACTGTGCCCCAAACTGTATATCATTATTTGTTATATACTTATAATTGAAATATTGATGAAATGAAATTTTCATACGTATATTCACTGCAGTGAAACATGTTTTTCCGTATTTTCACCGGTGTCTTGCCGGACTACTTTTCTCTAAATTCTGCCAGTACACAAAATTTAAGCGAAATTCTTTCAAATAAAAGAATGTATATAATCAACAGAAAATTCAAGTTTTTTTCTATTAATAAGGATATATTTTAATCTTGTGGTATGAAAATTATCATATTCACTCGTGGCTACCGACACTCATGAAATATGTATTCATAAACAAACATTGAAAATCAATTTGGCTTTCAGACAGGTAAATCAACAATTGATTGCGACTATATTTTACATTCAATTATAGCTAAAACTTTGTTCGTTAGAGAAAAAATTATATTGTTGTTTTATAGATTTCGAAAAATGCTTTGATTACATTACGAGATCTCATTTATTTCATAAACTAATAACAGAAAATGTATATATGCTTCCGATTTGTGAGTTCTATATCAGCTATGCACAATACAGTGAAAGCATGCGTAAGATATAAATCAGAATTTTTTTTTTTCACGTCAAACATTAGAGGTAAACAGGGAGATCCCAGTTCAAGTCTGTTCTTATTTTTCGTAAATGACATTCTTTTGAATATAAATAGTAACATAGACGGCATCGACGTCAAATTATAGTTACTGTTCTTTTTTGCCGACGATGCAGAAACGACACATGTATTACAGTCAATACTGAATAACTTACAATCATACTGCGGTCTGTGGGATTTAAGAGTAATTAAATACATTTAAAACAAAAATTATGATTTTCGAAAAAGGACGAAATTTTTTTAATAACGTAGTGTTGTATTCGTGGATTCGTTCAAATACTTAGGAATAACCCTATTTAAAAACGGCAACTGGAATAGAACACAAAACACATAGCAAAACACTCTCTATAGTCTTGTAGGATCAGTTTTGAATTATGGCTCAGAAATATGCAAATGATATAGAAGGGATTCATAATAAATTCATGAGAAAAATATAACGTGTCCGTAAAAGTACAAACCTTGTTGCATTACAAATGTATATGGTGAACTAGGAAGGTATTTTATGATGATAAAACTTAAAATAAATTTAATTAGATTTTTGATACGAATAGTAAAATCAGATGACAATACATTAATTAAAATGATATACAAAATGCTTAAAGATGGTTTTAATAATGGTAATAACTTAATGGTCTTAATTGGGTCGGGCATGTTCAACAAATTTTCGATGAAATAGGTAGGTCAAACATTTGGCTATCCCAAAATGCTGACCTCTTTACAAACTATTAAACAAAGAATAATTGAATCATGGGATGCTGAAATTAGAACTGGCATAAGAAAGAATTAAAAGTAGAACGATGTTTAGATGTAATACCAAATAGTAAATTTAAAATAGCCCTAACAAGATCATCTCATGATCTAATGATTGAACAAGGAAGACATTTAAATATTCCTAGAAATGGAAGAATATGTACAAATTGTAAAATGAATGTTATAGAAATTGAGTAATAGTAAGCCCAAAAATATCTCACTTATGAATTAAGACTCTGTTAAAAGTATTTATAAATTTAAAAAAATTTATATACAAAGCTTTTCATATGCAATAATTCTTCTTTATTCCTAAACGGATTTCATTATCATAACCTGATTTTTACTGTTTTGTTTTCTTTTTATCTTTTGTAAGTATTTTTTAAGTTAATATAAACATAATGGAATGGATCTCCAATCGATCCATATTTGAATTGTTTTACAAAAATGTATTCAATGAACACAAACATTTCTCGCATATATGTAACAAGAGAAAAATATTCTTTGTAAGATGTTTTAATATAGAAGTAACACAACAGATAAATATAATAATGATGAGAAATATAAAATATAAGGAACGACTTTAAAAAAAATCAATTATGTTCACTGTGTTAAAAAAAAATAATTTATATTATCATTTGTAAAATTCTCTGTTAACCATGTACTTGTCTTTATATGTTTGTATTATAGATAGATAGATAGATAGATAATTTATTGACGTATACATTCAGTACATAGTCATATTACACACATTTATATAGTACAATCAAACACAATATCATGGTACATGAACAAAGTTGTAGCACAAATTTTCAATTTACATATTTTTGGAGAATGAACGTTAACACCATTTAGTACTAAAGTGAGCTTATCTATTATAAAGCGTTTACATTCTTAAAGATATAAAAAATGGATTTTAAACTTAATTATATGCTGTGATAATATTCCATTTAACAATGTTTCATACTAGACACATTATCAAGTAATTTCAAGAAATAAACAATATCACATTTAAATACAACGAGACAAATTTATACATTGATTTACAGAGCATTTAGTAGTTCAATTCGATGTTTTGTAGCATAATACAAATATTTACCTAAACCTATTAATTCAGACTTCTTTTCAGTACTTAATAATTCAATCAATTTGAACATACTTGGTCTTCTGTAGTAGTATTGCTTAATGTAAAGAGAACGTATATTAGAGTAACTAATACAAACACATAAAATGGAATTCATCTTCTATTTCATTACTATCGCAAAGCTGACATATGCGTTCCTCTCGGGGTATTCTATTAGCACCATATCTACCTGTTTCAATCCGAAGTTTATGTGACGATAATCTTAATCTTGCTATGCAATTTCTATAAGTTCTGTTATGGAGAATTTTCAGGTAGTTTGCCATTTCAAATGAGTTATGCAAATGTACATATATATTACTTAACAATGGACTGTTTGAAATATCGCTAGAAAGTTTTTGCAAAAAGCAGTCAATCATCCTTTGTTTAAAAAGTTTAACAAAATATTTGGCTTCGTATTGAAATGGGTTGTTCCAAACATCAGAAAACCCGTACTCATTTAATATTCCATGTACTTTAGAAGCCTTACATTGATTGTTGTTTTCATGTAATTCAAATGAAGCGTACATAGCAGTTTTCAAAATGATATTATCGCTATTAACTATTTTAAGCCAGTATGTAATAATTTGCACATATCGTTTAATAAATAATGGATAACGACCTAATTCGCTATATATTGCTGCAGTACTTTGTTTCACTCCTAATAAAGATTTACAGAATTTAAGATGTAATCGCTCTATATCCTTTGATTTAGAAAATCCCCAAACAGCACTAGAATAGCTGAGAACTGAACCGACAAAAGAGTCAAAAAGCTGCAACGCAATGCTAGGGGTTAACTCATGTTTATTGATGTTCTTTAATAAAACAGACATTGCCTTTAAACCTTTACCAATTACGTATTGATTATTAAGTGTAAAAGACCCATTGTAATTAAAAACTACGCCTAGATAGTTGAAATTGTCGGCAATTTCTAATAGAATATCATTATAATACCAATTTATTTTCATTTTCTTTTAAAGGCCCTCTTTTCCTAAAAACCATTATTTTGGTTTTATTTGTATTCACCTCTAAACCCCATTTCATACAATATTCATATAATTTATTTAAACTATTTTGTAAATCCATAGGAGTTTTGGCAAGAATAGCCATATCGTCTGCAAAAAGCAAAATAATTAAGCACAAATCGAATAATGAAATACCACTATCAATATTTTCTTGTAGAAAAAGTTCAATATCCTCTAAAAACAGAGAAAATAAAATTGGCGAATTATTTAGGCCCTGTTTCAAACCCAGCGAAATATCGAAAAATTCTGTAAAAGTGTTACAATGTTTTACACATGACTTCACAGTAGCGTACATTGCTTTGAATATTCTAAGTATTTTTCCATCCAAACCAACCTTACAGAGCTTAAACCATAAAGCATTCCTGTACACAGAATCAAAGGCCTTCTTTAGGTCTATAAAAGCGCAATAAAGACGTAACTTTTGTGATAAGAAATATTCGATTAACGAATTTAAAACGAAAATCGCGTCGACTGTACTTGCACCGTGACGAAAACCGAACTGAGCATCCGAAGAAACGTTAAATTGACTTGACCAATTTTCAACACGCTTTGTTAAAACACTTGTAAACAATTTTCCGAAGTTACTATTAAGTGTTATTCCTCTGTAGTTATTGGGAGCATTTTTGTCCCCCTTTTTATAAATTGGGACGATATAACCATATGACCAGGCTTTAGGAAAAAGACCTGAATCAAATATCTTATTAAAACAGTCGGTTAGATGTCCTGCAAGTATGTCTGCAGTTTCTATAAAATACTCATTAAGTAAATTATCAACAGGACATGAGGATTTATTACGATTCATACGACTTATTGCTTCACGAACTTCTTCTGTTGTAATTGGGACATTCAAAGACTCAAACGTGGGATTATTTACGTTAAAATCATTATTATTTACAAAGTTTTCGATTTCTTCAATCTGTGTCGCATGTAATTCGTTAAACATATTTGAAAAGTACTCATGAAATTCTGCTGGCGTAATATTGCTTGTATTATCCTTTTTATTTTGTTTAAAATGTTTCCAGAAGTCCCGGGGTTTCTTATGTCGTAAATCACTTAATTCTTGAGACTTACGTAACTTAAATGCCCTTTTCTTTTCTCTTATCAATGATTTATACTTGCATTTAGCATTACATAATAAATCCCTGTTCGATTGCGTTTTATCAAGATTAAAGGAACTGAGAGCCTGTTGATACTCTTGTCGCGAAACCCTGCATTCATTATCATACCATTCTTTGTTACAATTGCTATAAACATTACAATTCGAATAATGTTTAAAATATGGATCCACTTATAGTGTACCGTTGTTTCAAAATTGATATCACAGTTTTGCTCGGTTTGATTACTGTTTACTTTTAGCGAGAACGTTATCGGCGCGTGATCACTATACAGATTAAAAGGTAAGACACTGAACGAATCAATCAGTGGAAAATCTCGTGCAGATAGAACGAGATAGTCAATAGTAGTGCACGTATTTCTATTATAGTATGTAAACTCGCCAATATTATAATCGTTACCGATTCTACCGTTAGCAATACGTAATGAGGTTGCTTTGCAAAATTCGAGCATTTGTGTACCGCGGGAGTTACATATTTTATCGGAAGAGGCCCGTCCCAACGAAACATCTGGGGTATAATTATCATAATCTAGGCCATTAACGCATGAATCAAAGGAAATGTAATCGTGTTTATTTCCTACCCTACAGTTCCAATCACCTATTAACATGACCTTACCAAAATCTTCGAAGTAAGCAACATCATTTAACAAAATATCAAACAAATTGTCCTGATAAACTTGAGTAATAGGTGACTCTTCCGGCCATAAGTATAAAGCACATAAATAAACATAATCATTTAAACCAAAATAACTTTTATCCAACTTTAACCATAAAATAGTGTCAACATTATTTTTAACAATTTTTACTCCATCTTTAATCAAGTCACTTATATAGATTACAATACCACCGCTATCTCTTTTGGCTCTCTTGTTTCGAAATTTTCTATAATAGTTAACGCAAGAATACCCATCAATATTTATATTAGAGTCACTACAAGTCCAAGTTTCAGATAAACAAATAATGTCATGGTTATTAATCAAGTTCAGAAAGTCCTGGTCGGTGATTTTCTCTTCTGTTAATCCATTGCAATTCCAGGCAATAATTTTCAGCACATTCTCCGGGAAATCCTATTTATGTTGTACCGGCTTCCCGTCGATATATAAGGTGTCATAAGACAACCACGCTCGCTTGCCCTCGTCTCTAGCGGCACGAAGCTGTGGTACCAATTTGCGTCGTTTTTCGGCTACCTCTGTTGGATACTGCTCTTTCACGAAAAAGGAAGTACCTTTCAGGCAATGACCTTGTTTACGCACGGTCTCTCGGTCCTTAAAACTAGCAAATTTACAAATAATAACCCTGTTTCGACGCCTATTGGGGTCTGCCTCCTGTACACCAGTACGATGCGCTCGCTCTATTACAATTGAATTTACCAAGTCCTGTGCTAATTTCAGCTTCTCAACCATGAAGTTTCGAATTTTGAACTCAGTATCATGTGGCCGTTCGTTCTGAGATTCTTCAATCCCACCAAAAATGATATTGTTGCGCATACTCTGAGATTGAAGATATGTTAGCTCGTTACGCATTTCAGAATTTGTTTTCGATAGTTGATCTAATTCGGATTGTTGCTTACTATCAGTAAATTCTAGATTTTCAACATTGGACTCAATAGCACTCACCCTCTCTGTTACAATTTTCTGAGTTTCATTCATTTTTGTCCAAAGCTTGTTTAGATCCTTTTCAAAAGTATCAACTTTCTTTTCCAAAACTGTTAGTGTCTCTAATTTCTTTTCCATATGACATAATTTACTTGAAATAGACTGAAGCAATGTATATAAATCAGCATTACTTGGACTGCTCCCGCCGCCGCTGGAGTTACTAGACATGTTTAAAGTACTCAGAGTACCTGTATCTTGTACTGAATCGATATTTTTTGTAGATTCATCAAAAACAGAGTTATTAATGTTATAGATGACAGAGTTAGCCTCATTCAAAATATCACTAACAAAAGTACTACCTTCATGCTCCTCTGCCGGGCCTCTAGACATGTATCTTTTACAAATGTTTATATTTTCGTCATCAGTACTGCTTCCCTTTTTCCGTTTATTGAGTTTTTTCCTGATTTAGGCATTACACAATATATAATCCATCCACTAGTTCACAAATTTTTAATCAGTTTATTTCCAAAATACTAAAAAATCCTCAAACAACAATTTTTTCACAGAGCGGACAAAAACGCGTCCATTCTTGTCACGTGACCATGATTATCAAGATTATAGATTGAAATGGTTAAAAAATGTTGTAACATTTAATACTGAATAAATGTTATGTTATGTTATGTTATGTTATTTCATGCCACTCGATGAAAATAAATCCAGTATTTAGAGAAAAAAACTTGAGTATCATCAACGTACCATTTTCAAATATCATATTCTCTTGTCAATATCATACTTTAAAATTAAAAAAATGTTTTGATGAGACAGTTGTCATTGAATAAAGTCAAATAAAAGGAGGAGGCCATGAAACTTTTTATGATTTTTATCTACAAAACGCAAAAACCAACTATAACAGTAAACAATTTAGAATGGTAGAAAACAATATTTTGGCTAATTTTTTTTTCATAATACCATTAACATTTGGACATATATTGCAAATATTCATGATCACTAACTTTGTGTATTTTCCTCTTTTTTTTTATACATGTACATGTATATCAATTTCTTTTTTCATTTATAGGTATTTCCCTACAGGACTATCGTCTTATGTGTAAAGGTGAACTTCAGCTTGAGTGGAAATGTGTGAATTGTAGTGAGTCAGCCAACGCAAAAGACAGTAGTGTTGAAGAGTCAGACGACGAAAAGTACAGCAGCGATGAAAATACAGCCAGCGAGAAGGACAGCAATGTTCAAGAGCCTGTCATGGATATGTCGGATATATTTGACTCCTCAGACTATTTTGAAGATTTTACAGACCTTGATTTTGAGGTACGTCTTTTGCTCTTTTGTTTCATCGTGTACAATAGAAATACAATAAGAATATTAATAAAGAACACACATTAAAGAAAAGTTTGAAATACTTGTAAATGTACATTTTATTCTTACTTTATGTTTTTGCAACGAATTCCATTATTTCGTTGAACATGATAAAGCTCGCAAACTCTTATTAAGGCTGACAAAAAATGGATACATGTTAAGAAAGTAGATATCGGATAAACTGTATAAGCGGTTTATTTTTATTAAAGAAAAAAAAACAAAAAAAAAACAAACAAACAAAAAACAACAACAACAAAAAACAACTGATGCGAATGGATAAAAATGCGCTCCCGTTCAGAAATAATTTTTCATCTAATTTCTTCTTACGATTTTAAGGGACTCCACTGGTTTTGTTACATTACGTTACTGGAAATATTTTCCCAAAAATTTGTATACCATTTGATGTATGTCTAGACCAATAAATTTCATGCAAATTTTCAGATCATTCCCTCTCCCCGTTTTTTTAAAAATCATCATTTTTGTTGTTCAAAATAACCGAAAAATGAAAAACGTTGCAACGCTTTTCACTCAAATCGGGCTAAGAATCGCACAAAGAACCGATTTTTAATTTAATTCTGAGCATATTTCTTTATTATCTTTTGCAGATCTTTCCATTTTAGATGCTTTGCTTGATTTCTGAAAAAAATATTTTTACGTTTTAGACTTTGACTTTAGTGGAGCTGTTTAATTTTCATTTTTTATGGTAAATAATAAATTACCATCATTTGGATGTAAAATAGGATTAGTGCCTCACTTTATCTATGTCGTCAATAATTTTTTTGTGAATACAATCAGAGCACTGGGTTATGCAAAAATTGCCGAGATTTTTTTCCATCATATTACTTGTATTAAACGGTATGTTATGTTAGCCGCCTGTTTATAACAGAAAGACTGTTTTGACCAGTTCGTAAGGCTATAAAGCGAGAAATGTACATAGACAATTCTGTACAATATGCAAACTAAAGTGAAAACGTATATTTTGACATGATCATATTTTTGCTACATTTCAGATAGAGAAGGACTTTGGTGACAAGTTTATTTTAGATGACATCAAATTTGAAGGTATGCGCCATTTAATCTTCGTGAAGAAAGACCAATTAGAACTCATCCGTGAGTCCCGTAGATGGTTCATTGGGGGAACATATAAGATGGTACAACACCCGTTTGTTCAGCTGATCACCATACATCGTTTTGTGAGGTCGGGTGACAATTCTAAACAGGTGCCGATTGTGTACATATTGTTGTCAAGGAGACGCAGGAGTGATTATATCAAGGTATGTAACACACCTTTATCATTATAATAAACCATACAAGATCCTTAAATAATAATCAGAAAGGGAGTTTTAGTAATAAAATCGAGTTCGTTTCAAAATATTTCATATGAGTCGACTCTATCAAATCCTGTCCTGTCAAGTAAGCATCTGTATTTCTGTAGCAATTTCGCCATAAAATGTAAGTGTTCATGAACAGGCTCAAACAAACCGAGCCTGCAACATTTTCAATTTCAATCTTTAGGGATTTTTATTTTTTTTTGTAGCCCGATATATACAAAAATAAAACTTACATATGAGTTTGAAATAAATTGCATTTGTATTATAACTATTATTATTATTGGAGTGACATTGTACGTCTCACGTACTTCCCACACAAATTCATGAACTAAATTGATAATGTCTTGTTTAATGTTTTTTTAATTATTTTCAATAGTTTTAATAAGTACAATATGCCAGATCTAACTGATTAATTCAACCCATATAAAATCACCACGTCTAGTCTCGTTGTAATTATGCAAAATGTTCAGATTTTTATTGACCAAGTCCAGTCAAAATTAAAGATGTCACAATATTTTTAAAAATAAAATTGTTGTCTTTGATTTCACTTGTTGACTAATTTTAGTTGTTCTAGAAAACAATAACATGTATTGAATTTTTTTCAGGTACTAAGTTGTTTGAAGGTACATTTGGGGCAACCACAGGTGGAAGCTTTTATGCTCGATTTTGATGCCGGTAGGTTTCTTTACATAACCATTATATTTCTAAGAAAACAAAGCAATACAATATTTTTTAAGGTCACCTTTGTAACAACAGACATTACAATAACCATGTAAAAAATACATATGTAGGTATCAGATGGAAACAGTTTTACGTATTGGGTAGATAATAAAAAGAAAAATAGTACATGTATTAATTCAACTAGAAACAATTCTATTTTATTTTTAACAAAGTTAAGTATGGGGACACCGATCTAATTTTGGAGATAAAATGACGCACGTGGAAAGCGTGTAAAGTAATTCACTTCATTCATTACTGTTACTATGGAATGTCATTGAGTGAAATACTATTTTAAGTGTAAATTTTTTCATGATGTACGATATGAAGAGGCTAAGATTTTTTAGGATTTCGCTGTTTCGACTTTTAAGAAGTTCTTGGTATTTAACGTTATTTGGATACTGTGAAACAAGTTTGGAAAAAGCTGCTTTCTTTTTTCGTTAAAATAATTACAAACCATCAAATAATGGAATTCATCACCTATTATAGTAAGTCATTTTGGCATAGTTGACACCTTCTATGAACATAATGGGAAATTGGACCAACGAAAAGGCATAGGAACTCTGGAACAGGACCGCATATTGCGGCGCATAAATCCGAATCCTTACCGGCTTTACATATAGTTTGTCCGACCTTTGAATATCTTTTCATATTATGCGAGCGGGTGGTCTTTAATTATCTAATCTCAATTTAATATAATCTGCTAATTTAAAAATCAGTCAAATTTACGGTATATTGAAAAAAGTCTTTTTTTATAATACCGTAAAATTTGACCAGTTTTAAAAGAGACAGATTGGGTTCAATTGATAATATATTTTTTGAGTCCATACACTCGGATAATACTAAAAGATATTTAGATGTAGCAGAAACGTTTTTAAAAACCGTTACACGATCGAAAATATACGCCGCAATCTGCGGTCCCGTTCTCGAGTTCCTATGCGAAAAGGCGCATTATATGAAACATCCAGGTCTGCTTCTCAATTTCCGTCCGTCTCAGTCCGTCACTGATTTTCTTTAAATTTTCTTTCCAATTTCTATGTAGTGTGTAGCTGTTCTATAAAGTACTATAATTTATGCAATTAATTAAGTAATGTAATACTTGGACCAAACATAATTAACATTTGTGATTTGAAAAGGTAAAGTTATGCAAAAACAATTCATTAAATTTGCAATACGACGAAACTTTTAATTGCTCTCTGGTCCAGAGACATAGATAACAGAGATAGGCCACTTCCTAACCATTTATCTCGCGTGCTTGCTAAACTTAAAACTTGTAGCAAGTAAAACTTATTAATCAGAATCAGTAAAATAATACATTTTTAGAAAGCTTATGCATTTGTCTATGGCTGCAGGTAAAACATTTACAGTTCCCATTTAAATAAATGATACATCAATTTTTAAAGAGAACTACATGTACTTATTTATTTTGTTACAAAACTACATATGACATGGTTCTGCTACGCTTTTCTTAAGTGAAAGACAAGGAAAGTTACCAATATTTTAAAATGCAGCAAAAGATTTAACTTTCAAATTGTGTATACATTGTATTGTTAAAGGATCAAATGTATGTAATGCTACAAAATGACCAATTTTTTCACTTTTTGATAGGCGTGATAGGCATAATTGATATTTCAATGGAGCTGCTTATCTCTGTTATCTACATCTCTGTCTGGTTGAACATTTTTTGCATCGTCAGATATTCATGTCTGTATACGTCGAGTTTCGTGACGTCACCTTACGGCTGTTCATTCGTCAATAAAAAATAAAAATCAGACCATTTCCTTTCTATACTACAGATCTATGGAAAGCAGTACGACATATATTTCCGGGTAAAAATATGAAGGGCTGTAACTTCCAATGGTCAACACAAGTTTACAGACAGATCCAGAAAGCAGGGTTATCAGCAGAGTATAAGAAGAAGGAGGGTATCTATCGGTGTCTACGCAATTTTATGTGTCTTCCATACTTACCGACGGAGCATATCAAGCCATCCTTCGAGAAACTGCGAGAGTTTGCAGCCGGTGCCACAGAACCCGTGAAACGTGTTATTTCTTACATTGACACCGCCTGGATTTCTAGTGCGCAGTGGGGTCCCGAGAACTGGTCGGTCTATGGTCAACAAGTTCGTACTAACAATGATGTGAAGGGTAGGTAACCTTTAATGTTAGTTTACATAGTGATTTCAAAATTTGAAATTTATTATTGGCTAATTAACTCAATGAGAAATAAATATTTTCTTTCGTTTTTAAATCATGTGTTTAAATTTTATAATGTTGTAATCATTTATTCAGAACAGTGTATATGCTTATGACCTTATATGTAATGTGAAATAATGTGAAATAATTACTGACAGTTTGACTTCCATAAAACGCTGTACAAAAGTTTACCACTTGAGGCATGACTGGGTAGACTATTTAACAACAAGTATGTTCCAGATACCTTCAGTTCTTGTCAAATGCATATTTTTTGTTTTATGTTTAACATATCTTATTCCACATTTGTCATTTTTCAGGTTGGCATAGCAGAATCACTGGTAGGGCTGGATGGTTCAAACTCCCGGTGTATGACCTTACTGTACTATTGTTTAAAGAAGCCGGATGGGTGGACTACGAGATACGTTGTGTGAGCGAGCACATGACTTCAAGATACCAAAGAAAGAAATATGTGCAGATAAACAAAGAACTGAGCCGTGTATGGGATGATTATGCGAAACGTAATATATCGACATCCGGGCTACTGAGGGAAGTCAGTGACATCACCGGAACTGGGCGGTAAAAACAGGAAATATCTACAAGAAGTGAAAAAGTGGAATAGACTGTGCGAGAGACTGTGAACACTCTCTTTGGGTATTTTTATTATTGGGTCCTCGGACATGCCAGTCCATCCTCATGCTTTTAGTGCTAACTTATATATATAATGTTCATGCATATGTTTATGTAAAGCCCGACAGTGCGTTTTGGTAATAGCTAAAACGATTTCTAACTGAATATGTGTAATTTTCCGTAATAGCCTCAAGCGACATGTCTATGATATGATTTATATAAGCTTCCTTTGCATAGAAAACTTTTCTTTTGTACACCCCGAAGAAAAAATGTTTTTAAAAAAGTGTAAGGACTATTTTTTTCTTCGGAGTTATTTGTGCTACGAATGTTAAGATAAGTCCTTCATTTCATATGTGCTTTGAGAATATTCAGTGTAATTTTCTGGATATTGCTAGTGCTTTCACTCAGTTCTACATGTATAATTTGTTGTAAATATGGTGTTGAATATGTTCTGTGTGCGTAGTGTTCTGTAATTGATGTAATATATAAATAATAATGGGTGCGCTATATGTTTATGCCATTTATGTACATGTATATTATGCATTATTCATGTTATTGTATGTTATTTGTCATGTCTGTTGTAAATATGTAATTGTCTCTGTTTTGTAATGCGCTATGTTATATGTAAATTGTCATGTCTCTTGTATATATGTTATTGTAAATCTGTTTTGTAATGTATTATCTTATAATATATATGTAACCCGTCATGTCTCTTGTAATTAAGTTATTGCATATCTTTTTTGTATTGTGCTATCTTATAGAATATGTAATCCGTCATGTCTCTTGCAATTATGTTATTGCATATTTGTTTTATAATGTGCTATATTATAATATATGTAACCCGTCATGTCTCTTGTAATTAAGTTATTGCATATCTGTTTTGTAATGTGCTATCTTATAAAATATGTAATCCGTCATGTCTCTTGCAATTATGTTATTGCATATTTGTTTTATAATGTGCTATATTATAATATATGTAACCTGCCATGTCTCTTGTAATTAAGTTATTGCATATCTGTTTTGTAATGTGCTATCTTATAAAATATGTAATCCGTCATGTCTCTTGCAATTATGTTATTGCATATTTGTTTTATAATGTGCTATATTATAATATATGTAACCTGTCATGTCTCTTGTAATTATCTTATTGTATATCTGTTTTGTAATGCATTATCTTATAATATATGTAACCCGTCATGTCTCGTGTAATTATGTCATTGCATATCTGTTTTGTAATGTATTATCTTATAGTATATGTAACCCGCCATGTCTCTTGCAATTATGTTATTGTATATCTGTTTTGTAATGTGCTATCTTATAATATATGCAACCTGTCATGTCTCTTGTAATTATGTTATTGCATGTCTGTTTTGTAATGAACTGTCTTATAATATATGTAATCCGTGTCATATATTTTTTTGGAAATATGTTACTGCATATCTGTAATATGTAATGTGCTTTCTTAAAGTTTTATTCAATAAAGATATTAAAAACGTTTTCGTTAAATCTATAATTACCTTAGTTTTACAAAAATTAAAATGTTCTAATGGATCAAGGCCATATTTTACATGTTCCAGGACTCTGATTATAATAAAACCCCGTGTTCACTTGGACCTGATTTTTATTGCCATGGAACTTACATAAGTATGGCACATGTACAAAATCTTGAATGCAACTCTAGGTGAAAACTAACAATGCAAGTATATGGTATCAACTTGATCAATTTAGGGATAAAGGTCTTATTTGATCATGTATTATGAAAAAACAACAACATGTTTTATATGATTTTGAAATAGACGTATGATTTACTGTGGTGTAACGCTTCCTCTTATATAGCATATTATTCGGCTCTTCTAAAGGTATGCAGTGCACAACTGACCCAACCATTTCTTGCGTGCGTAAAAGACCTTGCTTGTTATTGCATTATATACTTATATACAATTATAGCATGTGTAATAGTATTGTATCATCTAGTCCAACATGAACTTGTCATCGGACAAAAAGCTAATATAGCAAATCAAAATTCGAGAAATTATGCCATACTGTAACGGCTGTTCTTTCTTGGTCACATTTAATTCAGTACTTAAGTCTTATAAAATAAATCATTACATGTAAATTTATTAAAAAAACCAACAACAACAACAACAACAACAACAACTGAAATCTTCAACTTTAGCTTTACATTATTGAAGTACAAAATAATCAACAAAATGTTTTTTGTCCACTCTTTGCATCTGCCACTACTGATTGCTGCTGCTGCTGCTACTTACTACCGCTACTGAACTGACATAACTGATACTCTAACTCCTACTACCTGAAATGGCGAAGTCTGTAGTGGTGAGTATAATTTGATAATGCAATGCACGAGGCCATATTTTTTAAATAAATAGATTAAATACGATAGAACCTTCGATAACTTTCAACGCCTCTATTTAAATTGTGAACCAAAGTGATTTCCCTTGGACCAGACGTTCTACCAGTTTTGACATATTTGTTACGCACACTAAATCAAATTTTTGATGTTGGGTATTTCAATGTTCACTCCCTCTTTTTTCTTTCTTTTAATTTTACTACCATTTAAAAGTAATAAAATTATGTATAGTACATCGATAAAATTGCACATGTCTTTGATCTTTAGTCTGACACATATATTTTTTTGGCAATTGATTATGTTAATGTTTTGCTTCACGCTGTACATTTGACATGGTAATAAATCAAATTTAGATCTTTCATGTTAGCAAAGGGAGTTTTTTGGATGAATTATAGCCGAACAAAAATGATATTTGAATAATACGTATTAGTTATTTAAAAGTAAGTTCTTGGCATTATATAAGTCAAACTTTTTTACCCAAATACACTCAAATTACACAATTACTACCCAAATCCATAAATTCGTCATATACTACTATACATTGATACAGTAACCGCGTGTTGCTACTAGAATCTTTTAAGCTGCATGCCTCCAGATGAGCCAAAATATTCTCAGAAAATTAACCTTGAGAAAACTGTACTGAGATTTTAAGAAAAGTAAAAGATTTAAGATTTAAATAAGAAGCGACTAAGGAATGATTTTGCAGTATTTATCACCATATGTCTAGTGCGTTACTACTAATATAATATACTAATATAACTCAGTAATGGTTATTTGTGCTTATTTTGCCCTTTTTTGGTAATTACGTGAATTGCCAAAGCTATTTGCAACGAGCAAATTATTTTCTTTGTTCACTTCAAAATATTTTACCTTAAGTTTTCATTAGAATTAGCAGGAATCTGGAGGCATGTACACCAAACAGTCATCACCAGAGCCTGGGAGAGATACCGGCTACATGGTACACCAGCCAGGAGGCATGCTGGAGGTCGGCAAAGGATCACAGCACCAGCTCAGGATCGGTTTTGGTCGTTCAGGCACGTTGTCCAAGATTTTTAAATGCAAATTCTCTTCGAAATGACCTTGATAATAATGCGGGGATCCGTGTTTCCATGCAGACGGCACGTAGAAGGCTGCATGAAGGAAATTTGTGGTCGAGAAGACCTTGCATACGTATATCCATTGACGCGTCGACATCACCAGGCCCGCATACACGGTGGACCGTGCAACACTGGAGACACGCTCTATTCACTGATGAGTATGCTATGACTTCACAGGTAGGCGTGCTAGAGTCTGGAGAAGACGAGGTGAACCGTTTCAGACTGCAAATATCAGTGAGCATGACCTCTACGGAGGTTGGTCAGTTATGATGTGAGCTGGCATAAGCTGGGATGGACGAACCGACCTGGTTGTGCTAAATATAGGCACATTGACAGGTCAGCGCGACATTGACGACATCTTAGAAAACCAGGATAGGTTGCATGCTGGAGCAGTCGGCGATCAGTTCATTCTAATGGACGATAAAGCTCGCCCCATATGGCCAGGGTGGTCCAGGACTACCTAGAGAGGGAGTCTATTGAGTACATGGACTGGCAAGCTCGCTCACCTGACTTAAATCCAATATACGACATGTGGAATAAGCAACAGGTTAGAATTTCAGCTCATCATCTGCAACCCAAAGCCACCCAGGAGCTTGGAGCCATGTTGGTATAAGAATGGGCAGCCATACCCGTTAGAACGAACAGAAACCAAACAGGGAGTATGAGAAGGCGCTGCCAAGTTGTCATCGATAGTCACGTGTCACACACACGGTATTAGGGCTTAAACTTAAAAAAACACACACAATTTAACAACTGCATGTTCTGAAATCCTCTCCTTTAGCTCAAATCAGTGTAAAACTCATTCATAGGGTTAAATTCGTCCTTCAGCTGAATTGATAAAACAGTAAATCAACATTTAAAACCTTTCGCACGGCGTTAATAAAAATTATATCGACAACTTGGAGTAGTATCAGTTGAAAATATCTTACATGTACGTCTACCGAACTCAATAGTTAGTGACATAACATATTACTTACATATACACTTCTTAGTTCACGGTACTTAACGCTTTGAAATAAGAAAGATAACAACCAAAGAAACTTACGGTTCAAAAGCTGTCATAAGCTATAACATAATTGTCGCCATCTTGATTATAAAGTAGAACCACGATGACCCTAACGGTATTCCGTAAATTTGACATTTCGTCATCTTATCTGTTTCAGAAATGGCGACATATGATGATAAGAAGACTTTGATAATTTTGTAAATACGTACTTATAAATTTTAACCAGCTTCGTGTTTTAAAATATTTTTATAAACAATCGATTTATTAGACTGATTAACAATTTACCAAAATAAATGTGTTACGATTCATTTGGAATACTGCAATCCGATTGGAAAAAAAAATTTCAAACACTAAAAACTATTAAATAGTAAGACTTAACGTATTTCACAGACATATTAAAATAGCATGCATTTTTTACATTTTTGTAATCATAATGCACTAACTAAAATCGGAAACTATAGCACACTTATTAAAGGTTCCTATTGACAAAAACGTTTAGATGGAATATCCGATACTCGAATCCATTTTGTTGATAGATAAAAAAAAAGTTGCATTTCATAAAATTATACATATAGAGACACTCTTCTATAATGTTTCTTATATAGTTTAACTTTTATCATTCTAATTGCAATATTATAACAACTATTTCGTTTATGGTGTTAAAATATTTAATTATTTGTTAAATTATTCACATCACGCAATAAGTTTGCTGCCTTGTGTGAACCCTTTTTCATATATCAAATAGTTGTTGTCCATAAAAATAAAATGATAGTAAATTATGCGATGCTCCTTTATCAACAATATATGCGGTGTATTTACAACATGTTTTATGTATTCTTTCCAGAACATTAAAGTGATACATGCTCAAAATGATACGCATGTTATTACATTTTTTAATGCACGTAATATATTATTATTGCGAAAAAAGTAATGAATTAAAGTTATTAAAGTCGAGTAGATTAATTTTTTTTCAGAATACATCAAGGTTCTGAAATTCAGCTTTACCATACGTTGATATAAGTGAAAGGAAGGTATGAAATCAAAAGTGAGTTGACCCGGGACGTGATGATGACGAAGATAAGTTGTTATATAGTTGTGTCCCTTGTCAGATTTAGAAGAACATAAACGTATGTCTGAACGGTCATTTTTCTTTCTCTTGTATTATATAAATTAAAGTAATATTATTCAGTATTAGTATTGACTCATCGTTTTGTGTTTTTGCTTTTACATTCCTTAATCGGCAGTAATTCCAAATCTGGTTATACAATACTGGCATATCAAATCCGTTTTAACGTTTTAACGATTCTTGATGAAATGTAGCTATGAAAAACATTGAACAGTACTGCATTACTATATTCTGTATTCTGCATATTAAAAGTAGATTTATCTATAGATTTCAAGTCACTTATATCAAAAGACATGACATATAATATCTTTCATGTGACATCTAGTTACAGACATGATTTATAGATAATAAATGAATGAAGACAGATAGAAATGATTGAAATATATGATATATTATCATACAAACCACACATTGATAAAAATGTGTGAAAGTAAAATTGTGGATTTGATATTTGATGACGTAGGGCGTGCGTGGATGTGAAACAATTTAAAGAATGATTAACACACAATTGGGGCGTGCAGGAATCGTGCGGGGATTGTAATATAAATTAAGAGAGTAAAGAATTACAATAACGGAACACGTTGAATGATACCGTAATACAATAAAAAGTTTGAATTTAAACAAACAGCAAACCGTTTAGCTGCTAACTAAGCAAATATATCTAGAAAGTGTCCATAGAACACCGCACAGTTTTGTTAGTGGGTGGGTGGACTTTTTACTTTTTACGCAAATGTTAATCAACATTGAATCTCTAAATTTGATTTATTACCATGTAAGAGTTACAGCGTGAAGTAAAAAGTTACTTTAATCAATTTATTTAAATTAAGATGACTCGATTCAAAGGTCAATTGAGCGTGCAATTGTTGAACAAAATTTCGTAACTTAAGTGACAATTTAATTAAAAATATATATGTATATCAAAAGTTTTTCTTTAAAAGATACATTGAATACTTTTTTGCAATTTCTGTACTTCTGTTTTGGTAGCAAAAAATTGATTTGGCGGATCCCGAAATTCTTGATCCCCACTGTCACGTGGTACTAGAAATTATCCATATGAAAGAATTCAGTGGAATAACAAAGGTATATCGCGACTGTCTAGTTTCGAAGCAAAAATGTCAAAATATGCACGTTTTAAGTCGATATGTTGAGTTCTCTCATCTATTTTATGTATTTAAAGAGAGATTTTGAAAGATTAGTACAACGTTAGATTTTCTTTTAGATATTACAGGACTGGTATATATACTGAGCTGCTTCAAAATATTTACTGTACACATACTATCATTATAGTTAAAACAGTGCGTGTATATATAATATAAAACTGTACGTTTCGCAAAGTGTTTATTTTAATGAAAATAATCGTGCCCCTTGTGGCTTAGGTGGTTGCCTTTAATATTTTAGGCATAAGAATTGCAGCTACCGTTTATACCTGTGTGATCGTAAAAGGCGACTATATAGCTTCAAATAACTAGAGTCTATGCATTTCTTAGCTCCAACAGGTGAGGTGGTTTTGACCTCCGGCGTTGCTTTGAATTCCAAAGTTAGCCAAAACTATCTTTAACTTTTTA
>NW_026866337.1:0-18320 GCF_026571515.1 Ruditapes philippinarum
TGCATGCTGCAGATGAACCAAAATATTTCAATAAAGTACAAACCAAACCAAAGTATTCAGATTTTAAAAGAAAAGTATAAAGATTCAAGATAAAAGTTATAATTTCCATGTTATGTGTGAATTACATTGTATGACCGATTTTGCAGTAGTTTTTAACCTTAGTTCTATTGCATTACTAATGCAGTAAGGGCTATTTTAGCATATTTTGACCTCTTTTTGGTAATTAACACGGGTTGTAAGTACTGTTTACAATTTTCTTTTTTCACTTCACAATGTTTTACTTTATAATACATTTTCAAATTTTTCATGAAAATTAGCATAAATCTGGAGGCATGCAGCTTTAAAGGATAGTAAAATTCCTATAATGGAGGGTTAAAGCAGTCCTTTAATTGTGCATCAACAAGGATGCATTCACAGCCCAAGCATGCATGCAATGCTTTCTAGCACAATGTTAAGAATCTGCAGATTTCACTTTTAAGAATTTGTATAAACACAAAAGATATGACTAGAATGAAAATTATTACCCGATTTGTGTGTTTGTATGAGATAATAAGTCAAGGTTGCTATCACTTGTACCTACTATATATTTTAGTAGGGTATAAATTACTTATAATTATGCAAATATGTAACAATATCAAATTATAGTTATATATTATGGTCTTAGAACAGCCCGAAACCCTCAAATATCCCTTAAAAAATATTATTTAAGAAATTAATTTTACTTTCAAAAAGTAAACATATATTCTAACTTGATAGATAAAAGATATTCTTAACTTTCAAGTTATTGCAAAAGTAATCTATCTTAAGATAGAATAGTTTTGCACAAGATTTAGAAATCAAAGGGACATATTTTATAGTGTTAAAGTATTCTAACTCAAGATAGAATAGTTTTGCACAATAAATATTCTGGAAAAAGTAGCTTTTCTAGTGCAATACTAGGCTATGTTAGCATGTAGGCAATAAAATGCATATTTTACACTTTTCTTGAAAAAATGAACATGTACACAACTTACTTCTATTTTTTGATAAGGTTGGTTGTGAATTTTTTTTCAAAAAATGAAATCAAAATAAAATAACATATTTTTTCCCTTTCCTGAAAATTTTTCAAAATACAAGTTAGAATAGTCTTGCGCCGAGCCCTCGATATATTCTGTATAAAGAAAAAAACAAAGGGCCATAATTAGGTCAAAAATTATCCAATCACAAAACCCAGACAATATGCGCCAGGGCACTTGATAACAAAGCTTCTGTGAAAGTTTGGTCAAAATCCTTCGAGAAATGTATGAGAAGTTGCGCACAATAGAAATTGTTCACTATATATTCTGTATAAGGAAAAAAAAAGGGCCATAATTAGGTCAAATATTATCCAATCACAAAACCCTGACAATATGCGCCAGGGCACATGATGACAAAGCTTCTGTGAAAGTTTGAACAAAATCCCTTGAGAATTGTAGAGGGAGTTCAGCACAGAAGAAATTGTTCACTATATATTCTATATAAGGAAAAAAACAAAGGGCAATAATTAGGTCAAATATTATCCAATCGCAAAACCCCGACAATACGCCCCAGGGCACTTGGTGACAAAGGTTCTGTGAAAGTTTGGTCAAAATCCGTGGAGAAATGTAGGAGGAGTTGTGCACAGAAGAAATTGTTCACTATATATTCTTTATAAGGAAAAAAAACAAAGGGCCGTAATTAGGTCAAATATTATCCAATCGCAAAACCCCGACAATATGCCCCAGGGCACTTGATGACAAAGCTTCTGTGAAAGTTTGGTCAAAATCCGTTGAGAAATGTAAAAGGAGTTGCGCACAGAAGAAATTGTTCACTATATATTCTATATAAGGAAGACAATACGCCCCAGGGCACTTGGTGACAAAGGTTCTGTGAAAGTTTGGTCAAAATCCGTGGAGCAAATGTAGGAGGAGTTGTGCACAGAAGAAATTGTTCACTATATATTCTTTATAAGGAAAAAAAACAAAGGGCCGTAATTAGGTCAAATATTATCCAATCGCAAAACCCCGACAATATGCCCCAGGGCACTTGATGACAAAGCTTCTGTGAAAGTTTGGTCAAAATCCGTTGAGAAATGTAAAAGGAGTTGCGCACAGAAGAAATTGTTCACTATATATTCTATATAAGGAAAAAAAACAAAGGGCCATAATTAGGTCAAATATTATCCAATCGCAAAACCCCGACAATATGCGCCAGGGCACTTGATGACAAAGCTTCTGTGAAAGTTTGGTCAAAATCCGTTGAAAAATGTAGAAGGAGTTGCGCACAGAAGAAATTGTTTACGCCCGCCCGCCCGCCGACATACCTCAATCTAATAACCAGTTTTTTCCTTCGGAAAACCTGGTTAATAAAATCATGTTAGATAATCACCGAGAATAAATGTGTGTAAAGTTTCGACTCATTCCCTTCAGTAGTTTCAGACAATACCAACCTACATGAAAAAATCTTAAGCAAAGTGCGACAGCGACTATGAGGCGAGTACCATAGCTCTTCTCTGTGGTCTTTGAATAGGCAAGCTAAAAAATGATTCTTCTTGAAACCAATAAGTAGTCATCCCATCATTTTTGTGTTTGAATGGCCAAAGTGACATGACCTTATACCTTTGATTAAGTGACCCCAAATAGGTGTTATCTACAAGTCATGACTAACCCTCTCACTTTATCGTACTAAGTTTAGTATTTAGAGCCAACACGTTCTTTTTGTTATTCATCAGGCGACATGGGGTTTACAGACTTACCGACACACAGACTCTTGACAGACACTGTGTGCAAGGCAACATAACTCCACCCCCCCCCCCCCCCCGGCCTACGTCTTTGAAGGAGAGTAATATTAAATGTATTTTATCTAGACGGTGACCCTTAAAGTGACATTAATAATTTATACTCATATTTCATTGTTGAGCAGAATTAACTATACATGTATATTTCAAATCATTGACTGTTATTATACTGCCTGACCAACAATAAGCTATTTTCATCTTTTGGTCGTATTTTAAGAGATTTGCAACATAGAATGGCCATATTTATTACAAACAAATGTTGTACGTAAACAGAATATAAAATATTTCGAAACAAAATATTACACAAGCATATATCGCGGGCTTAGCGCAAAATGGTTGTAACTCAATTTAAGCAAATTTTACAGGAGCATGAAAAAACTTTGTAAAACTTTAGTTAATGAATAGAAATGTTTTATTTTAGGAAAATATATACATTTTAGTTAAGGAATTAGAAACAAAATAATAAAAAAGAAGCAAATTATTTTTGAAAAAAGATATTTGAATAAGTTCAAGTTACAACCGTTTTACAAATAAAATTTTGAAAATTTGTTACATATTTTTTTGTGCAAAAGGGTAGTATCTCAAGTTACAACTGTTTTCCACACAAATTTTGAGCAATTTTAATTATTTTCTTTGTGCAAAAAGGAAGTATCTCAAACTCATATCTTTTTTATAGGATTTAATAATTGGATAAAATAAAATATTACTTCTAAATCACAGAAAATATATGTAGCCATTATAAAATAAGATTATAAAATAAGTGCAAGTCATGTTTTGAATGATGAAAATAATGAAAGTAAGTATAATCAGTGATAAGTTTGAAGAGAATCAATGTCCGCAATAGAGAATAATATAGCCTATACCACTTTATTTAAAAATATATATATAGTTAGGGATAAGCTAAAATTATTTTTGATGGTTAATTATAAATGCTATTCTATGGAATGGTATAAATGCTATCTTAGACACATGTACATGTATTTCAAAATAAAAAGTAAGGTTTAGCCACCCTTTCAGCTGCTGGGCATTTAATCCATACCCCAATTGATATTATAAAATTATGGTCTTCAATTTTAGCAAAATCATTCAAAATCTTTTAGATTTCAAAATGTTTTAAAGGATAATTACGCTGGCTCTGATCTTTACTGGTTGCATGATAGAATGTGTGACACCATTAGCAGGTTTAGAGTTTAAGCTGAACATTTGAAAAATATTTGTTTGGAAATATGACAAGAGACACCATAACAACTGTGAATACAGTCATGGTCCTCATTATGTGTCTTGACTTAAAGCTACAGTCTCACTGACATCCCGGCAGAGCCCTGGTAGACTTCCAGGGCTCTACCAGGAACAACCGGGGTACATCCCTAACTCTGCCGGCAACGTTTGGGATGATCCGGGAACATCCGGCATTCGACATTCAATATCACCGGGGTGGTCTGGGATGATCCGGGAAGTAAAGCTTTGAAGGCTTCATCCTAAGCTCTGCCTGGAATGTCCAGGGTTTCACCGGGGAAGCACAGTAGCTCTGCCGACACAAACCGGGGATGATCTCCGGGTATATAGCCAGTAGAGCTACGGCAGAGCCCTGGAGGATGCCAGCAGAGGATGACGATGGAGCTATGGTTGATCCAGGTAGAGCCCCGGCAAGGCCCAGTTCATTTAAAAAGAATCACAACAATTTGCAATGATCGCACTTGTTTGTATAAAAACCCTTCCCATTTCCCTCCTATCAGGTATTGCATAAGGATTTTTCAGAAAATCATCATGAATTACTGTTCTGGAACAATAGATATTATATTAAATGAAAATTATGTATCAATGTTATCATTTTTTGCGGTTTTCAATCTACTGGGGGTCCAAGGAAGCACCGGTATGAACCGTAGCTTCACCTGGGCTCTGCCTGGATGGTCCGGAGCGCATCCTGGTTGGTTAGTTGGGAATTACCGTAATGCTGTCGGGGTTACTGTGACTGCAACAATAATTTCATCCTGGATTGTCCCGGATAATCCAGGTAACTTACCGGGTTGGTCCTGGGCTCTGCCGGGAGTAAGTGAGACCATAGCTTCAAATTGATGGGTGCTGATAAATCAAATTCTACTTGTTATACCTTTCAATTTCAGTTATAATATCAATTACATGTACTTTGTCCTTCTAGGAAGTTCATAAAATCTTAGAATATCTTTAAATAACCTTAGCCCACTGACCAGTTTACATTAAATCTGTAGAAGTAGTACATTCTATATCCAAAAAAAATTTTCTTTTACTTCTGGGCATATTTTGGTTGGTAATATTGTCCAACAATATTTTCCTTGATCTTCATTAACTTTCATAAAAGTCATTGAATAAACACTTGTATCAAACAAATATATTGATATATTTGTTATCTTCACATATCAGTAAGGTGAGGTCTATATTTGTATAGATGCAAGGCTACTGATCTGAAGGTCTCTGGTTTGATTCCTAGCCAACACTGTGTTATGAAGTCACACTTCTTGTATTTTTGTGTTTTTTTTTGCTTAATTATTGCAAGAATTGAATTTATTTCAAATGGTTTTAATCTACTTTTAGGATAACTTTTAAGTAGTGTGGTGTTTCCTTTTGTTTTATCAAGATGTTTTCGTAAGTACTCAGACATACGGACATTGGACAATCGCAAGTTTTTCTCTAGAACGCATATTTTTCAATGGTTTCTTGGTGACATTATGCAAACATATACGGTTTAGCGCATACACACTACAGATGTAGTTAATAAAAAAGTACACAGATAGTATACACAAAAAAAAATATGATTTGAACGAGTTATTAGAGAAGGGCAATTTTAAAATTAAAAGAAATAAAGTCAAACCTATGAGTTTATAATGGCTATAATGTTTTGAAGCAATGTCTTAATTACTGCTTGTGCTTAGAGGTATTCTTAATTAAGACCATTTAACAACTGGTTATATTATTAGTTATAAAAAGATTGTTGACAGGTTATATGGCCCTATATAAGTGGTTGTTTGTAAATATAACCCGAGCCGTTAGGCAAGGGTTATATTGCAAACAGTCGTTTATATACGGCCATATTACCTGTCAACAATCTTTGTAACAAATTTATAATACAGCAAGCATTTTTTTTTTAGAGAAAAAAGTAAGATGCTTTTATGAATCGACAGCAGCTGTGTATATAAAACTATATAAACATCAGGATTATCCAATGAAAAGCAACGTTACAAACGTGCAGTATTATAAACATTCATAAAGATTTAAAAGTAGATCAAAAGTTTTCTGAATTTACTGGCTATAGGGTCAAATGAACTGCTGAATGTCTGTAATAGATTTGCCCTGATTTGTATTTGGAAAAGTTAATTAAATCAATCAATTAATCAATTAATATACAGGTACTAAAATTGAGCTGTCCACAGTACAGAACCTGAACTGAGTGCACAGGTGTTCAGGCTGGCCTGGATCTATACTTGTGGCAAGAACTGATCATTTTCTGTTCAAACATGTCAAGGGTCATAGATTGCCACAGAATTGAAGCTCGATGTTTATAATATTAAAACATGGTCCTCTTCAAATTTGGTCTTACCCTGAATTTGTGATAGAGAGTTTAATATGGACTTCTTTTAGGCAAATTCTACATTGTATGTGGAAACAATCATATTATAAACTCTTAAGCTATGTTTTTGCTATTTCATTGTTTCAAGGCAGTGTCATTCCATGGTTCTTTTTTAAGTATGTCATTTGCGTCAATGGTTTGTTTGGGGATTCTAACAATGGTCTTGGTTCCTGCCACTTTGTCCATTCCCTTCTCAGTTTTTCCTCATTGTATTTCAAAGTGTGTCTTTAGTTTGTATAGTTAGAGATTACACCCCCACCTCCCTCTCTTCAATTTAGTCCCATATCCCCTTCCTTTCTTTTATCTTTAATTATACTTTTATGATATACTATTGTAGTTCTCTAATCCATTCACAATAATAATATGGTTTTTGAGAATGTAAGATGCTTGTACCATGAAGAAAATGGTGATAAATGTAATATAATTTATCATAAAAGTAGCAAAATGTAATCAAAGCATTGGCAGTATTGACTTCCACAAAGAATATTAATTCACTGTAACTGTACTTCTTTCAAAATTGCAAAAGATGAAAAAGATTGATCAGGTAATTTGCCATGAGTAACTTTCTTGATAAGAACACTAAAATTTAGAAGCTTTTGAGAAATAAAAATAAAAGCAATTCTGAAGCGTTATGGGTCTGAGCTAGGTGGCCTTGACATACCTTCCATGAACATACTTTGTGCCTGCAACAATTTCAGTTTTGCTACTATGAGCATAAACTGGAGATATTCTGAATTAGATCTACATGTACTTACATTATTTTTCAAAATATGGAAACGTTTTTCTGCCCTGTAAAAATAAGTGTGGCGCTAATTTTCAATCAATAAGGGGCCAAATCTGTCCACCTTGTCATTTTTTAAACTGTATGTGTTATTGGGGTTGGGGGCTGGAGGGATATGGACATTTTTGTCCTTCAATATTTAAAAGTTATTTCATTTACTTAATATCAAACAATAATTGCTGATTGTGGCAGTGGATCTTTTTCATTTATTGGAATTAATTTATGAGATTGAACTATAATTATTGTAATATACATTTAAATATATTTCATGAAGATAATATGTGATAATATAAAATCACAATTTAGTTGGGTTTTTTACCAATATTTAAGGTTTATTTAGATATATCAAAACAAAAAATCTTTTCTACTGTCTTTATATCCTTCTTTTCATGTGATGATTCAAATAAAACAAACAGAATGCTAATTAACTTCCATTGCAATATCAGAATTTTCAGCGCAAAATGGTTGTAACTTGAGATACAACCATTTTGCACTGAAAATTATGAGCAATTTGAGATACAACCTTTTGACAAATATTGATTTAACTTGTTAATTTTCAGAATCCATTTAAAATACTCACTGAGGATATGCATAACCACAAAATACATTGAAAATGTTAAAAATGTCATTTTGTGGAAAAAAGTGAGTTACAACCGTTTTGCGCTAAGCCCACGATATGAGCAAGATTTGCAATGGTTTCATGCATCCCCAACTCCCAAACAGAAAATTATACTGACAAATTTCTTTCATTATATGTATCCTGTTATCATTTTAATCACAATATAAAAATTTATTTTAAATCCTTAGACAGCAAATATATAGCATTTAAGGGTTAAATGGTCTGTTTGGACAAGCCTAAAGCCCATTTCCTAGTTCAAACTGGACAATACTCGGGCGTGTTACTTGAAGAGTGTGGCAAAAGTAGGGCTTAAACTTTTCATTCCTGGGTGGAAAAGCAGATTACTTGCACACTGAACCTACAGTACAGAATAAACCCTCTAGCATATTCCAGAATGTGACATAATTAAATATAAAATGGACAAATAACCTAAAATGGCCATAGTCTGTCTAAAAATGACACTTTCTAGTCAAGTAGGTATACCATATTGCCTATGGAGTGATAAAAAAGGTTATCTAAATATTATACTATCCAAGTCAAATGGATATTCTATATTGCCTCTAGAGTGATGAAAACGGTTATCTAAATATTATACTATCCAAGTCAAATGGATATTCTATATTGCCTGTGGATTGATGAAAAAGGTTACCTAAATATTATACTATCCAAGTCAAATGGATATTCTATGATGCCCGTGGTTGGGGATCTCACTCGAAGGATATCCTGTAAAGATGGTAAATAATCGGGCTGCGTTATTCTGTCAACATCATCAAGGTAACTGGAAAATAAAGAGAAAACAAGAGATTATGTATTAGGGCTGTCATTCAGTGCATATCGACGATAAATCGATATAGGATGACAAGTATCAGTGAATTTTCATAATTTATAGAGATTTAAATAATCTATCAAAATTATCGATTTTTCCAAATGTGTATTGATTATTGATCGGCAGAAAAAATATCAATGATACATCAATATCGTCTCTATCAAGACAGCTCTATTATTTATGTGGTTTTTGTAAAAACTTGTAACAAAAATAAAACCATTAGAAGTGACTATCTGAAACAGTGACAATCAATAACACCACTGTCCACCACTAAATCAGCTTGTAAGCAATTGCTTTTGAATATATATACCCTGTCAAATACTAGTTATTACTAATGGCAACAAGTGATTGAAAGGTCACCGATGCGTTTTTTGTTTGTTAAATGTTTAGTTTCACAGCACTCCAACATAATGTAAGTCATATGGTGCCAAAATGGTGCCAAAACAATCAAGATATTATTGCTTATCACAGGTGTTACAAACTTCTCCTGATTGATCTTATTGTAAATCAGATCTGTCTAAAAATAACAAAGTTGCATCAGTTTTAGCAAAAATAATTAATTTGACCTTCATTTTATGGTCGAGGTGAAGATAGTAAATATGGTTCCAATGTTTCATTGAAATCCAGTAGGCAGTTGCCAAGAAATAAGCCCTGAACTGTCAAGAAATAGCCCTGAACTGCCAAGAAATAGCTCTGAGAAACAGCCCTGAGACAAACATGACCCTACATACAGGGACTAACCATCGGTTAAAACATCTGATATAATAAATTGATGGATTCTGACCAGTGTTCCCTCTGTAAAAAAAACAATGATAAAAGTGTTATACCTCGCTTAGAAAAGGATAAAAAATTTAAAAACAACAATTTTCTTCATTATCCAACTGCATACTACAAGCTTTCATTTTACGCCTTTTCCCCAACAGTATTTCAGTCATATAGGCAGGTAGTTTCCAAATCATCGTACCTGGAGAGTTACACCAGTACTAGACTACCTTCCTCTGCGCTAAACTACCAAAGCATCTCCCGTGGATCGAACCCACGCCAGAGAGGTAACTGGATTAGAAGTCAGGGCTCGAATTTAACTTTTTTGGCCACTAGCAATTTTTTGCTAGTGGACAAATTTTTAACTAGCAAAAGCTGAATTCAACTAGCACTTTTTACGACAATGATGTTTTAATTCCAAAATTGTTTAAAATTGTAATTTATTTGGACGAGTTCGAACTGCCCTGGGTACGAATCAGCAACGTAAATTTTCACTCAAAAACTTGATTTAGGGTACAGGGATTCTCATCAAATGTCAATCTACATGTAAAAAAATAATAATGCAATATTGTCGCCATACCGACGATGTCTGGTCTGGATTATGCGCACAACAATCGGCGCAAAATATTTTGGCAACATTTCCATCGTCATCGAGTTCGTACGTAAGACTGACTTAATTGCAGTTCTTTCTCCCAATTTTTAACCGTTTTAACTGAAGGTCTGATTGTCTTTCTTTTGATAGACCGTGAATCATCTTCTGTACTCAGAGTATTGTTATCGGAAGACACATTTGCTTCAGTAATTGGAAAGAAGTTCGTTATTTTTCGTTTAGACATTTTATTCCGATACACAGACAAAATGACATTTGGACTGGTTTAAATTTGTGTACTTTTTTAAGCGAGGTTAAGGTATAGAAAATGTAAACCTGTCTGCGCACATAGTTTATAACTCGGCTTCCTGCGAATATTACGCCCCATTTATATTTTGGCTTTTCCTGACGAGCGTATTCCATTTTTTCTTCAACTCGCAAAAAATTGCGAGTAGTCATAAATCTAACTCGCAAAATCATTTTTCAACTAGCATTTTGAGAGTTTGCGAGTGTTAAATTCGAGCCCTGGAAGTCATCGACTCTTAACCCCCTCGACCACGGAGGCGGTCAATTGAGAATTTCATTTTGAAGACTTACTATTTAGCCGAATCGGTCAGCTGGTACTCTCTCCTCCTATCATAACACTCCTGTATTCCACTGTCAGCCCACAAAGCTTTGATAGCCTCTACAAACTGTTGTTCAAATGATGTTACTGTCTCATGATCAATCTGCCGTATCAAATTTGCATTCTCCTGAAAGTAGAGTAAAATCATAGTCTAGAATACGTGTCCTAGGGAGAGAATGAAAATTCATTGACATCTAAGGGGGAGAATTCATTGAAGACTAGAGAAAAATCATAGTCCAGTGTTTATTTTTCACCAATATATTCAGCGAAATTCGGCCCCATTCCCCCCTCAAAATAGTATGATTTTTTTCCCCCTCAAAGCCAAAATTTCCCCCTATACAGCAGCCCGAATTTGCCTGCAATGAATATCATTTTTTGCTAACTGCCGAAAACTGTTTTATTTTATGCCTGTAACACTGACTGTTAAGCAAGGTTGTTTACAAATCATTCTCAGGTAGGTAAGGGGAGCTACTCCCGGCGTCCCAACAAGTTTAACATGCGACGCGTCAGTATTTAAGATCCGTATATCAAGAAAAAGCAAATAAAATTCCCCCTCCTATTGCATTTTTCCCCCTTCAAAGGGCACAACCCCCTTCCCTGAAAAGTGAGAAAAAAAACACTGTAGTCTAGAATATGTCCAAGGGAGAGAATAAAAATTCATTGACATCCAAGGGAGAGAATTCATTGAAGACTGGAGAGCTCTCATTGATTCAGTGCAAAGTAAATTGACGATATATCAATATCAGACAACAAATATTGGTGATACACTGATATATCGATAATTACATACTTTATGTATTAACTACTTGTCTGCAATTCCTTTTTTCATACCTGTTAAAATACATTTATGTTCTTTTCTAATTTAGGTCTTGTTTATAATTTATGCCTGTTGCATGATTTTTGCTGACCATTTTTTGTCATCACTGCTATGAAATATGCTTCTGCCTACGTTTTGTTTCTAGACATTGAATTATCATAATCATATTATCGATTTTTTTAAGATGTGTATCAATTATTGATCAAAAGTAAAATATCAACGATACATCGAAGACAGCTCTATCGATGACTATTAATATCTATTTATCTTCTAGTGTTTCTCTTAGTGTAAACATCATCTGGCTTTCTATGAAGAAAAATTTTCTGTTTATTTTTGTGCAAGGAAGAAAACCTCTCTTATTTCTTTGTTTGTAAACTTAATCCCCTTTTATATATACCGAGATTAAAGAGATTGCCCACCTTGACCAAATTCTCATTTACCAAATGGACATAGCTATTTAAGACTTTTTTTTTTTAATGACTTACTGTTACCACAATTTTACTAAGGAAGAATATTGTTTCATGACTTTCAGCAACTGTTATTTTCTTGAGACATTTTTTCATCAAATACCAGTACATATACTACATACACTGTGATTTTTCACCCTATATAATGTCTCTTCCCCTTGCATATTTTCTTTAAAACCATACAAATTTTATTCCAAAAAATCAGAACTTTCACTAGCTTTTTATAAACTGGGGAATTTTAGTGATAATTCTTACCAAAATCAAGAAACTTAAAGGCCTCTTCCTAGTTAAGAGTAAACAAGCAAATTCATTGAATTTATATCCCCCGCCGAGTACTGGTTATTATTAACACAAAAATTAAAGACATAAGGCTTTATTTATATATTAATCATGGCATAAACTGTAAAATTCTTTGAACTTGAAGCCTTGTACCTTCAAACAAGAAGAGTTTTTAAGTTTTCACTATATACATATAAGGAAAATCTATGACCCCTGGAGTGGGGCCAATTTTGACCCCAGGGCTAAAATTTGAACAATTTTGGCAGAGGACCTAAATGTTATATCATATACCAAATATCAAAGCTCTAGGCCTTGTACTGTCAGACAAGATTTTTTTAATTTTGCATTTTTGAAAACTCCTTTTCTGGCCCCGTGTGACTGATGATTGTGATTGAAAATTACAAAATTTTACTAAGTCAAGGGCAATAACTCTAAAAATACTAAAAAATATCCAGGCGAAAATACCCAGGTGCACAACTACACATACTGATCAACATTCCTGTAAAGTTTCATGACTCTAGGTAAAATACTTTTTGAGTTACATGCGACACAAGTTGAACATTACAAAATTTTACTAACTCAAGGGCAATAACTCTAAAAATACTAAAAATATACAGACGAAAATACCCAGGTGCACAACTACACATACTGATCAACATTCCTGTAAAGTTTCATGACTCTAGGTCAAATACTTTTTGAGTTACATACGACACAAGTTGAAAATTACAAAATTTTACTAAGTCAAGGGCAATAACTCTAAAAATACTAAAAATATCCAGACGAAAATACCCAGGTGCACAACTTCACATGCTGATCAACATTCCCATAAAGATTCGTTGAATTCCAGCCATTAGTTGCAGAGAACTACTCCGGAAACGAAATTCGGACAAAATTTTACTAAGTCAAGGGCAATAACTCTAAAAATACTAAAAATATCCAGACGAAAATACCCAGGTGCACAACTTCACATGCTGATCAACATTCCCATAAAGTTTCGTTGAATTCCAGCCATTAGTTGCAGAGAACTACTCCGGAAACGAAATTCGGACAAAATTTTACTGAGTCAAGGGCAATAACTCTAAAAATACTAAAAATATCCAGACGAAAATACCCAGGTGCACAACTTCACATGCTGATCAACATTCCCATAAAGTTTCGATGAATTCCAGGCATTAGTTGCAGAGAACTACTCCGGAAACGAAATTCGGACGGACGGACGGAAGGACGGATGGACAACGCCAAAACTATATCCCCCTCCCGATTCCATCGGCGGGGGATAAAAACCACCGATACAAGAACATATGCTACCTTCAATGCAAAGTTTGTTTCTTCTTTTCATAGTAAAGCAATTTCAACACTAGAAAGTATATTGCTTAGAACAGTAAAAATCTTGAAAAAGAGTGACCCTTTGGAAGCAATGAAAACAAAAAAATTACATAAAAGTTGCAGACTCGGTTTGATTGAGTCTGTTCATGAGGGATAAAGGAGATGGTAACATCCCAAATGCCCTCTAGCCCAAGCTTAAGCTGTATTTAATCTACAACACACGTCAACACTGTAAATTTAACATGGCATATTATCGTGAAAGACCTCAGACAGGGCTGGCAAAATCTGATTTTGATTTCCTCGTCAGTATCATTTGAATCATTTTTTTTCTTCTTGTCCGTATAATATTTTAAGAGTAAATTCTTCAAAAATAAACTTGTTCGTACAGGCTGTGGCACAACATGGGCAAAATAGACAACTGATTTGCTGGCCCTGCCTAAGCTACCTCTCTCTGTGCTTATTAAAGTCAAAATTTGGCATCTGAGTAAATCTATTAATCTAAACCCATCGGTTTAAAACCATAAATCTCCTGTCAACAACATGGTTACCAGCTTCATCACATAAAAAAAATCAAAGGTACATAATTGCTAGCCGCGATGGGGTTCAATCCCCCATCCAGGGCGAGCTATTGTTTCACCGGACAAGAAACTTTTTACTTTTTCCTTAATACTGATTGCCGGCATGCTTTCTAGGGAACGGAATTGAGTGTGTGTCCGTAACAGCTTCTTACACTATCAAACTATAATAACGAATCGTCGATGTAGTTTCTAGTAAAAGCCGTTGAACTATGAGGCATCCATGGTTTAAGGATTAGATTTATTAACGACAATGCCGTCACTCTTAATACTTAATACCGTAGATACAAAAATTGCGTCACAAAATATTTGTATGATAATCATAATAATATAGTATTACCAATTTAATCAAAACAAAGTCCCCAGTAAATATGTGTACATAATTAGTGTTCTGTATATATTACCGTGGTAACTGTTTCAACATTATAATGATTCTGTAGTAATGGTAACCCAATACCAGCGTAGAACTAAAAGCTAATCATGCTTCCATAATATTATTAAACAATATCAATATCTAGCCCAACGTTTACCGTGCAAGTAACAAAGGAGATATATAATATACCATTAAGCTTATAAGGTCTAATTAAAATATGAAATAAGTCACATGACTTGCGTTACAATTAAGCGGAAAATTTCAGACATATAATGACAGGTAGTTAAAAGACGAGGCAGCTAATATAATCATAGTAAAATCACAAGCACCTGCAAAATTTACTGCATGCTAATTTGCATGCTAATTTTAACAAATTGTCGCTAAATACTATGTCTTAAACCCATAAATTATGTTGCCGTTGACAACAGATTTTACCCGTGCGGCCAGTGCAGACCAAGATCACCCGGCTCATCAGTGGTACCACTATTTGCTATTCAAGCAATACTTTCTAGTCAAATTTTCCATTAAAATGATGTTGTTTTTTTTTTTCAAGATTAAAACATGGACAACAATCTGGAAGAAAGGTGATTTCTCGGAAGCATTAAAAACAAAACAAAAATTGAATGAAATTGTAGACTTGGTCTGATTGAGTCTGTACTGGAGGGATAATGAAAATGTGCAACTTCCCTCAAGCCCCAATACCAGCTTGAGCAGTACTCAATTTTCAACACTTAATAAATGATCTCAAAGGACCAGAAAAATATAGCACTTAAATGAAGTATGAAGTCCGTTTAAGAAATTTAGCAAGGTAAAGGTCAAAATAAATGCAGTAAGTAGTTTTAAATTTGCTTCCTCATTCCCCTATGGAACAAAAGTTCACAAAATGAAAAGGCAAAGGCCTCTTTGAAAAGCCCCACCTATGAAAACCTTTTTTAGATGATAATACAAATAATATTAAGAGTTTGTTTGATACAACTGCCAAAAATGTAGCACAATATGATCACTTTACACTACAACCCGTTATTGGGCTCATGCTGTGGTCCAAGGTCTCTACACCACGTTATAACAAAGTCCATTGGGAGCCAAGGCCTAATGAGCGTTAAACCAAGGTAAGCATCACAACTGGGTGGCAGCGTATCTATGTTGTATAGCAATACAGTATCAGGATACTTACATTAAATGCAGTGTTATAGTCCTTAGTAAATAATTTATATCCACTATAACTTTGTTCTGTTAAGTATTCTGTTTAATTCTGGCTTAATTCTCACCTTAACAACTCAATCTTGATTAGATCGTGCCTAAGATCTCAGTATAAATACATCATGCCGCTGGCTTCAAATAAGGCTGTCATTGATGGAATATTTTGTATCAATATATCAATTTGTTTAAGTTTGTGGTTAAATTCCATTTTCAGTTGTTGGAATCTGGATTTCAGGTTTTCCCCCTTTTCTGATTTTCCCCTTCAGAAAGTCACAGGTTGTTTTGAAAATTGAAAAAAAATCACTGCCCAGGTCATATGACTTAAATGGCTAGATTTATTTTATCATAATTACGGGTCCAAGTAACCTTCACCATTTTGATCTGAAATTGGGTCTGGCACAAAGAACTCCTAAAGTGCATCCAAAAAAAAAAAAAAAAAAAAAAAAAAAAAAAAAAACTGGCAAATTCTGCCTATGATTTTGTAATATATATTTAACTAGAACTATCGCTGAATGCGATTCATTCCCCAACCAATGTCCTTGACAGAAGACGACTTAGAAAGGTGGTTAAGGGAATAACTTTAGTGGCACAAATACATATACATAAAAAGAAATTATCTCTGGTGATAAACAATAGCGATCAGTAATCACATGTGTCGTCTCATAATGGCCAACTTCATGATGGGACAAATTTTGTGACTGACAGACAGACGGACAGTGCACAACTAGACTTGGTACTGATCATTCCTGTAAAGTTTGGATGAAATTGCACCAGTAGTTTATGAGGAGTAGTCCAGACAAGCTTTTGTGTATCTGGCAACACACAGAAAAAAACACCTTTTTGTCAAAGGGCCATAACTCGGCCAAAAATCATTCAACCGGAAAACCCGTGCAATATGCTCAAGGACTTGAGCTATAGATCAATCCTGTAAAGTTTCATTGAAATTGCATTAGTGGTATAAGAGAAGTAGTCCGGACAAACTTTAAAATTAAAAATTATTAAAGGGCCATAACTCTGACAAAAATCACTGAACCGGAAAATGCTGACAATATGCACAACTAGACTTGGTACTGATCATTCCTGTAAAGTTTGGATGAAATTGCACCAGTAGTTTATGAGCAGTAGTCCGGACAAGTTTTGTGACGGACGGACGGACAGACGGACAGACAGACGGACGACGGAGAAGTGATCCCTATATGTTGCCACTACTCCGTAGATGCGACACAAAAAGACAAATTGTACAGGTAATAGTATAAATATATATTGTCAAATCATGTTTGACACAGTTACAAATAACCTTTCATGTTCCCAATGAACTAAAACAAACAAAAGCAGTAAAGTTAAGAAAACAGCATAATTATGTCAAAATGTTATTTAAAGTGGAAAAACTTTGCTATGCACACTGAGCTTACTTGTGACCCTTCATATATTATAGAGTTTCAAGTGAATATTGTTCTGGTTTCAGAGCAATTAAAGTAAATGTAAATTTCCATGAAATACTTATTTGTGGTAAGTATGCAGTGTCTAATGAAATATTTACATGTATTACTGGTAAGTATACAGTATCTTTATATATTAAAGTTGAAATAAATGGGGAAAAAAGTCCATATGTTATGGAAGGGTATTTGACCTTCAATTGTGACCTTGACCTTAAGCTGACACATGGGCAACATGGGTCTTGCACATCCCCTTTGTTGAGGTGAATATTTGAGCCAAATTTGAAGAAAATCCTTCAACTGGTATAGGATTTATAGAGCTGACACGATAATGGAGACGGACTGACCGATGAGACAAAGCGAAACCATTATAGCCCCCTCCCCCCACATTTTGTGGTGGGGGTATAATGACTCATTAACATTTCATAACTCTTAAAGATACTATTCTGTTTTTTTTAAACATTTTAACATCCCAAAAACTTACAATGATTGCATGTTTACTCTATAATATTGTGTATTTTACTTAAGCTAATCACACTGAATCTGCTCCTATTTTGAAGCTTATGGGGGAAGGTGGATTCCCACCCCCATTCAATTTTGCTATCCCCATCTAAGACACTGAAATCATGCTGCTTTTTTACTAACTGCTCATCACAACTAGTGAACTACATGACTAAAATAAAAGCAAACAAAAAACATGCAGTATCTAACTCATATTAATCATACTGAAGTAACTTGATCTTAGATGTGACTAGAACACCAGGAAGTGGCCGTTTCAAGGTCAGTAGAGAAAAGTCATTCCCTTAAAGCAGCAAGCCTCCAGATTCATGCTGATTTTCATGAAAAATTTGAAAATTAATTTTAAAGTATAAAATTGTGAAGTAACCAAAAGGAAGCAATTTTTTACATTATCAATTGCACTTACATTCCATTTAATTTACCATCAAAATATGCATAAATAACCCTTGCTGCATTAGTAAAGCAGTTGAAATATAGAAATAATTACTGAAAAATCAGCCATTAATTGCAAATTACATGTCAATTATTACTTGAAGCTTGAATCTTTTACTTGAATCTTCATACATTTCTTTCATGCTTGATTATATTGAAATATTTTGGCTCATCTGAAGGCATGCAGCTTTAAATTTGAAAAGAGGGACATGATGCCCCTGAAATCGCTCACCTGTATATACATTTAGGCCCTGGGCCCAAAGGGGAATTTTTAAAACCAAAAGGGGTTTTATTTG
>NW_026866338.1:0-18602 GCF_026571515.1 Ruditapes philippinarum
CATTCTAATAGCTCTATTCTTGATAAACTTGCTGTTTGTCGCAATTTCGTAGTTTTTTATATACATATATGCCTCTTCTACAGACCTAAATACCTGGATCTCAGAAGCCCTCTTTTCATTTCTGAAATCAATAAAAATCAAATTGGAGAATCAAACATGAGAGGAGAATAGGGAATCTCTTAAACTGCAGTGCAGTGAATTACCCTAGACTGTGAACAGAAATTTATTTTGTAATTCAAGATCAGCTTTGAAAATTATAAGATTTAGCCAGCGCTTTATAGTTATACCCATACTTTGGTAATGATACAAATTATACAAACCAAATTAGGGAAGACCCCCTTCTCTCTTCCCCCATCAGCAGCTGTTTCAAATAAAAATAATTTGTTTAATGTTGGTTGACTGTCATCTGATGATTATTTCTGTGATAAAAAAAATCTGACCAACAGTTTTTGAGAAGAAAAGTTTTACCTTGTGAAAACCAGAGTTGCGCTCAGAATGGAACTTTCCAAAAAAAAAAAAACACTCTGAAAGACAGTCACCAAAGTAACAATGCCATGAGGTTTTGATGACACTGACCTTGTGGTTTAGGAGATATTATTTCAAGAAAAGTGTGGACAACATACTGACAGCTTGTAGATAGATGACAGTGAGTGATAGCAATAGTATATGATAAGCACCTTGTGCTCTAATGAGCTAAATAAAACATGTAAAGTTTGTAATGTTCAGGGCTGTTATGAAACATAAAACTATTTTTGAAGTACTTGCAAATGTGATTGTCTTATCATATGTTTGTTGAAATTTTAAGCCCTAAAATAACTCTATTAGCATGTGATCTAGTAGATAAATTGACAAACATTGATTACTACCTATCTTGTTCAGCTGATTCCACTTCTGTTTCATCAGTTGTGACCTCTTTTTCTGGTACATATGCATTAGCTGATTCGTTGTGTATGAATACATCAGTAGATGTTACTGGAGCAACACATGAGTCTGTAACAGGTGTGTCACTTGGCTGACTGGTGTCCATTCTTAATGACAACTTTACATGAAAGCATTGAAGAAAGATAAAATTTAGTGTAATTACAAGTGCACTATTTAAAGAATTTATAAGTACATGAAACCCATGTATATTTTTTATCAATTATTTTTTCAATCTTTTCACTGATAGCAATCGATAGAATAAAAGTTAAAACTACACAAGAAAATTCAAAGGACTCATTTATTATTGAAAATAATTGTCATTTCATATCTTGCCTGAACTTTGTTCACATATATTTACATAACTGTTTCTTCAAATGTCACAATCTTCAATTGTATCATAGTTTGGGGACCTTACTGTTGAAAATGTGTCATAGTTAAATCATATACATATGCATGCACAGTGCGTTAACTGGAGTGCAGTTATTAGTTACCTGCACTCCAGAGCCTGCCCATTGATTTGCTCATTTTTGCTAGGGTTTACTTATTGTGACGGCAGAGAAAGAGAAAGCGATTGAAATATAATAGTAAGATGCTCGTTCATTGGTTACTTTTTTCTGGAGTTTCATATTGTGACAAAAAGGAACCTGTTTTTATGTTTGACTATGATATAAAACAGAAAGAACATCAAAACACTAGACAATCTGATTATTACTTGGGGGCTATGCCCTACAAATCAGATAGCCTCGTGTTTTGATGCTCTTTCTTTTACTTATAATTCAAGGAATAACCATGATAATGGACTTTTTCGGTGTTTACAGTTTTATGTAAATTGGCTAACTTGTTATCCAATCGCTACACTGAGATAATACATAGTCACTGGTTGACCTGGTTTGCACAAGAGTACGTGCTTATGTTTGTGATACTGTTTGTGAGCAGTTGACCTAGCAATGAATGGAAAAGGTGTGGCTAAATGTTCCGCTATGAAAAACCAGAAAGGTCCATATTCTAATTATCATACAGTATTGAAAACAAGGTGTTTTTTTATTATTTAAAAGCAATGTAATAATTAGAATCATATAATACTTGTTTGCATATTGTAGTCCAATTTTTACTTAGTCAAGGGTAATAACACTGACAAAACAAAATAAAACCACAAGGGAAACCTTAGGTGCACTACTACACATGCTGATCAACATTCCTGTAAAGTTTCATGACCCTAGGTCAAATACTTTTTGAGCTACATGCGACACAAATTGAAAAGTGCAAATTTTCACCAAGTCAAGGGCAATAACTCTAACGAAACAGAATAAATCCACAAGCAAAACCCCAGGTGGACAACTTCACATGGTGAGCAACATTCCAGTAAGGTTGTATGACTCTAGGTCAAATACTTTTTGAGTTAAGTGTGACACAAGTTGTTGTTGATGTGTTTGACTAATCTATCATTCTATGACTAAAATAGAGAGTGAACAGATCATTACAATCTCTCTAACTTCTGTCCCTTGTGAAAGGGGATTCTCATCACAAAACAGACACATTTCAAGGTACTGTAGTAAGAGGACTGTTGAAAATGTACAAAATAGAATGATGATCAACTTTTCTGCCAATCAGCAAGGTTTTGAATCTAATGAAGTTATTCAGAAAGCTGTAGAAAAGATGTTTCAATAAAAATACTGATATGTGTTTAACTGACTTGCTTGTCTTTATAGTTTGTACCCCCTAAATATTCTGTGAAGTGTACCCCCAAAAATATGACCTAGGGGGTACATGTACCCTCAAATTTAAATTCTAGTGGGAACACTGATCAATTTTGACATATTTTAACACTAAGCACAAGGATATATGCCATTATGTGAATTAAGTGATGATATGAAATTAGTGATGTTGATTATTTATATATCTAACCTAAACAATCTTGAAGGAAATTTATTTAGAAAATGGTGCCATGACGATTATTGAAGTGGGGTTATAATCTTCTTCCAATACTGTACATAACCCACTCTGGGGCATTGACGTAAAGGGTGTATGTACAAAGTGTTGTGCGGCGAATAAGTGCAGATTTAAAAGAAGAACATGTTAAAAATAAAATCGACTCCAGCATATTAGGGCCCCATGACTAGTCCTCCCTTGAAGGCCTCAAGGTTGACTGCTGTGGCCAAGTGCTCTGGAAGCTGGTTCCACAGGCGGACGGCCGAAGGTACAAACTTAAGGAGAACTTCATGGTGTCTGTTCTGCAGAATTGGACATGGAATCTGTGTCTGTAGCCATGGCCACCAAGTGTCAGGGGGTGGAAGTACTGTGCAGCTGGGATTGCTATGAGGTTGTGTGTGATCCTGTAGACCATCACTAGCTTGGCATTGGAGCGGCGATGCTGTAGAGTTGGCCAGCCTAGGTCTGCCATCATTGCAGTGGTGCTGCTGGTAGTTTTGTAATCGCCTTTTACAAATCGGGCAGCTTGCCTTTGGACAGCTTCAAGCTGGTTGATGTTGGTGGCTGTGTTAGGGTCCCAGACTGTGCCTGCATACTCCAGGAATGGTCTAACAAGGGTCTTGTAGGCCTGGGCCTTGATGTCTTGTGGGCAGCTTGTGATGTTTCTTCTAAGGAATGATAGAGCGTTGTTGGCCTTTTTGACGGTAGATTCTGTATGTATGTTCCATGAAAGATTATTTGCGATGTTGACACCAAGGTACTTTCCACTTCTGACAGATTGAAGAGTTGATTGGTGGACCTTGTAAGCATAAATGATGGGGCTTCTTTTCTTGGTGATGTGTATGACTTCGCATTTGCTGGGATTGAAAGACATCATCCACTTGCGTTCCCATTCCTGGAGTCTATCTAGGTCTTCTTGGAGGGCTAATGCACCAGCTTCTGATTTGATTTTCCTGTAGATCAGGCTGTTGTCAGCAAATAGGCGGCTGATGGAAGTCACGCACCTTGGTAGGTCATTGATGTAAAAGAGGAACAGTACAGGACCTCGTACTGTCCCCTGGGGTACACCGGATGTAACTGGGGAGGATGCAGATGAATGGTCTTCAACGACAACTTGTTGGCTGTGGCCAGACAGGAAGCTCTCAATCCAGCTTCTGACTGTCCCTCTGATGCCGTAGTGATCTACCTTTGAGAGGAGTCGTTGGTGAGGCACAACATTGAACGCCTTACTGAAGTCTAGTAGTACGGCGTCTACTTATTCCCCTTGATCCAGGGCTGATGACAGGTCTTGAAGAGTGAGAAGAAGCTGACTTTCAGTTGAGCGTTGTTTTCTAAAACCATGTTGTTGATCTGAAAGGATGTTGTGATGGTCAAGGTGTTTCATAATTTGGCTATGTAGGATGTCTTCTAGGAGTTTGCTGCATACTGATGTGAGAGAAATGGGTCTGTAGTTGGCACGGTTGCTACGGTCACCTTTTTTGAAAATAGGTGATACATTTGCCTTCTTCCAGGCTGAAGGTACTGTTCCTTGTTGTAAAGAGGCGTTGAACAAGAGGGTGAGAGCCGGAGTAATGTCTTCGGCATAGTCCTTCAGGAATTGTGTAGGTATATTGTCAGGACCAGAGGCCTTATGGGGGTTGAGGCTGAGGAGAAGTTTCTTAACGCCCTCAGCTCCTACTGTGAAGTGAGGCATGTCTGGGTATCTTTCTCCGTCCATGGCTGGCACATCTGTTGTGTCTTCTGTAGTGAACACCCAAGTGAACTGTTTGTTCAGTATTGTAGCCTTCTTACTTGGGTCGCTGTGAGTTACATCATCACATTTTAGTGGAGAGATTCCTCTGCTGTCAGACCGCTTCCCTTTGATGAAAGTGTAGAGCTTCTTAGGGTTTTCTGTAACCATGTCTCTTACATAGGCTTGGTTTGCCTTCCGACATTCATAGTGTTGCTCCTTTTGAAGGTCTTTGTACCGCTTGATGTCGTCTGCTGTCCCTGGGCACTGGGCTTTCTTGAATGCTCTCTTCTTTTTTCTAGAAAGGCGCTTGATCTTTGCTGTGATCCAAGGTTGGTTGTGCCTAGTTGTTGACATCTTGGATAAGACCGTGGTTTCTATGATCTGTGAGATCGCAGATGTGAAGTTGGTCCACATGTTGTCAATAGCAGAGGTGGTAGAGTGGTCCTGTATGAAGCTGTTTGTGAAATCTTGTACAGCAGAGCGTATGATGGTCTGGTCAGCCCTTTTCCACAGAAGTATCTTTCTCTGTGGTGCTTTTGTTCGTGCTGCTATAGTCCTGGCCTGCACAAGGATCATGTCATGATCACTGAGTCCTGGGAGTGCATTACTGCGTTCGATAAGTGAAGGTCTATTTGTAATGAAGAGGTCCAGGGTGTTATTGCCTCTGGTTGTAAAATCCACAATCTGTTCAGATAAAATGTCATACATAGTGTCAAGCATGCACTGGCTAATGTTCTTAGGGTAGTTTGACCCAACCACAGAGTTTAAGGTCAAATCAATATCTGGTAGGTTCATATCACCTGCAATCCAGATGGTGGCATTCTTGTTCTCTGTGTGTAGCTTCTTGATGCCTGTGCAGAGGTTTTCCATGTGAGGTCGCTGCTTGGTGGGCGGTATGTAGAACAGATGACAAGCTGGCTGTTGTTTGGACCACTGAAGGAAGCTGCAAGTCTATCTCTGATGTTGATTCTGTGTCTAATTCAGTGCCACATATGTTGTCTTTCGCAGCGATGATGACACCACCATAACGATTTGCCTCTCTGTCTTTCCTGGCTACGAAGTAGTATCCAGCTGGGAGAACTTCCTTTTCATGGATACCAGGGTAGAGCCATGTCTCACAGCCAATGATGATGTCTGGCTTGGTTTCAGTCAAAGTCAGCCAGAAGGATGCCTGTTTAGCCCTCAGACTCTGGTAATTTACTACAAGGATGCGAAGGATGGTTGCAGGTACCTGGTGTGGTTGCCTTGTTTTTTCCTGGTAGGTGACAAGGTGTGTTGTGGAGATCCAATTGAGCTGACTGATGAGAAGCTGTGAGAGGATCGTTATCTGGTTATGATTTCTTACAGTATCAGCCAAAAAGTTCAATTTCTGTTCTTCTTTTTTATAGATAGATTACGGAGAACATTAACAAATATACCAAAAACATACATTTAATGTCATTATTCCTTACTTTTAATAATTTAAAATTATTTGTATGGGACGAGTATTTCTTGGGCGAATTCCGTTTTTTATTGGGCGAATCTTGTTAAAAGTTCCAGAGAAAAGCATTGTTCCGATTTTTTACCCTGCATAATTAAAAAGATATGGACGGTTAATGAATTATCATTTCGCATTAACTGTTGTGACAATACTAGTGTAGATCTACAAAATTATTACCAAATTATAGTTGTTGTTGTTGTTGTTTTAACATTCGGAAAACTCGCCATTTATGGGTCTGTCTAAAACGCAGACGAATATGGCAACTATATACAAGATCGTCTATATTTCACTATATATATATATACTGTAATGTTAATAAAATATATACACGTAAGCAAAATTCATTTTCAATTTATTTCTATATTGTCTGCGTTTCTCGCAAGTACTATATTCCCTTTATTGTAAATCTGCGAGTTTACTAGTTCTATGGTTAAAAATAAATACAAGCATGCAGAATTCATTCTATATTAATTGCCTGCGTTTCTCGCAAGTACAATATAATTTTAGTCTTTCCATGTATATGTTCTATACTGGTTATAAAGTAAATAACAAGTGTGCAAGAGCAAAATTGTTTTTCGTTCCTCTCCTTAATTAGTGTGAAGTTGGCATTAAAAGACGTAGATCTAGTTGCATATACATGTATGTCCTTATTTCTTGATGATTTGTCAGTTTAAACATATTTTTCCCCAGGCGCCCTTGGTATTTTTTCTATAAACAAGAGCTGTCGGTAGGACAGCATGCTCGACTATTCTTAGTGCTTGATAGTAAAAAAAATGCCTGATACAGTTACCTCCTCCTGTTTACAGGTTGGGGTCATGATGGTGAACAAGTGTGCAAAGTTTCAAAGCCATATGTCAATGGACTTTGAAAATATTTGAACTATTACAAAAACTTTAACGTAAATTCTAAGTCGAAAAAGGGGCATAATTCTGTCAAAATGCTTTATAGAGTTACCTCCTCCTGTCTACAGGTTGGGGTCATGATGGTGAAACAAGTGTGCAAAGTTTCAAAGCCATATGTCAATGGACTTTGAAAATATTTGAACTATTACAAAAACTTTAACGTAAATTCTAAGTCGAAAAAGGGGCATAATTCTGTCAAAATACTTGATAGAGTTACCTCCTCCTGTCTACAGGTTGGGTCATGATGGTGAACAAGTGTGCAAAGTTTCAAAGCCATATGTCAATGGACTTTGAAAATATTTGAACTATTACAAAAACTTTAACGTAAATTCTAAGTCGAAAAAGGGGCATAATTCTGTCAAATGCTTGATAGAGTTACCTCCTCCTGTCTACAGGTTGGGGTCATGATGGTGAACAAGTGTGCAAAGTTTCAAAGCCATATGTCAATGGACTTTGAAAATATTTGAACTATTACAAAAACTTTAACATAAGTGGTTACGCCGACGCCGACGCCGACGCTCGGGTGACTGCAATAGCTCTACTTATTCTTATCGAATAGTCGAGCTAAAAAAAGAAAAAAGAAACTGACTAGAAAGAACTCAGCGGAGGCACAAAACATAATATATGTAGGATATTTAAGAAATAAATTGAAAATCGTATTTTTGTGCTATTCGTAGCCCATCTATTTTTATGATTTTTAAAAGGCCTAGCTTGTTGAAAGTAACGAAGATTTGCAGATGTAATATCTTAATAAGCTACTATCGTTAAATAATTGAAATAAATTATTTTTTTTCTTGGGTAATGTGGTTATTTTAATGAAGACAAAAGTAAGAGTTGATTATTATTTATATACTAGTACAAGAGTAACTGGAACTGGTGTTTGTATCAATAGATATATATAGCATAGGTTTGAAATGCTCAGGCTCTTAAATTATGATACGCACATGTTTACTCAATATGGGTTCTAGAGAAAAACACAATCTTCTTTCTTCCCGTCTATACGTGCACGTCGAAGAAAAGGCACAGGGCATCGGCGGAAGATTTGAAGAACTTGGAACGGGGGAAAATAAAACTGAAACTTGAATCCTGCGCGGCCGATGTCTTGATCAAAGCCGGTAGGAATGGCCCGGGACGACGAGAAAGGGTGCTAGATTGTGTGAGCCCCTAGTACAAAGTGACAGTACGAAAGACACGCTCTTTGCTTGGCACCAACAGCCCTCAAACTCCTTTTTTCTCAGGTAACTGGATATTTAGGCTTTCATGCAGTGATCGCCGTACATTACATACTTTCGGCTCAAAATTCGCACCTTCGGCTAATACTCTGTGGAAAATGCATGGAGGTAAATTATCATGACTATTATTGTGCTTCAAAATTAACCCCCAAAAAGACTGTTGGTGCCAAGCAAAGGGCGTGCCTTTCACTGTTGACATGTCCCGCATCCGTACATTGTTGCATTTAGTTCCCTAATTGGCGGATAAACCCTTGTGTTACACAAACTACAGTTCAGAGAAAAACACATTCTGACATAAGCGTCTAATACCATTTGAAATCTGCTCAGATGGGCAATATGAATGTTCAAATGAATGTATTTAATTATACATAGATATAATATTATATCTAATTAGAATATGCACGGAAGGGCACCTGAGGTCTCCTCCACCAGTAAAGCTGGAACGTCGCGATATGACCCATACTGTGTCATGACCTATACTGTCGATGTGACGTAAAACCCAAAAACAAAAATATCTAATTAAGCATCAAATATATTCAACTTAATACCTAATTAATTATATACATGTATGTAATCTATGTACATGTGTATCGCAAGTGCATATAAGTACACTTTTCATTTTTATATCTCTGTAATAGATTTTGCAGGAAGTCTTTCTTTCTCGCGTTTATATATTTATTTAACCCATTACTTCATATACACGCCTTTTAACGCCTTTTTCACCCCCCCGCCTTTATGTTGTCTCAAATGATGAAAAAATGCCTAATTTAGGCCCCAAACACTTGTTTTTGTTTGAGAAATGTTGTTAAAAAAGTGACCTCTTTTTCGGCGCGGCCCCCAACCAAAGAAAATTTTGGACTTGTGAGAGGCTGTAAATGACCTCAGATTGATCATAAGGTAACGTGTAACCAACGCTGAAAAGCATTTGACTCTATCTCAATCCATTGAGAAGTTGCAGCACTTTGAAATCAATTTTGATGGAAAAAATCAACGCAAAATAGTGATTTTTGGCAATTTTGAGATGTCCGCTCGTTGCCATGGTAACAGAAAATTTAAGCCTGAGCATGTTGTTGCAAGGGCAATGGTCCAGTCAACATTTGTGCCAAGTTTGATTAGTGTTGAAGCAGTTTTTATAGTATTATAGCAAGTTGAACTTGTAACGGGAGACTTTTCAATGAAAACAGCCATTTTTCACAAAATGCTCATGAAGTAATGGGTTAAGATGCTGTACACGGACTGTCTATAATTCTGTTTCAGATCTTTGTTAAAGATATCATTTTTTCTAATTTTAATATATAATTACACTGTACAATCCATTCTTGAGCAACAGATCTTTAACGATTCAATAAATGTAATTGCTTTGATATTTCTACATTAAAATCCTCTTCGTCTGCCTTTAATTCCAAAATATCTTCCATAGCAACAGAAGAACAGTGTTCCAATTATGCACCAGACGGTAATCGTAACGCACAAACCGCCGTCAATAAACGCTAACACTGTATTGGCCGTGTTGTGTGGTGAGCAGAATTGCTTGACGTCAAGTTTCGTACGAATATTATTGTTTCTATTGTAGAAGGTAATATCTGCACCCGCACAGACCGCTCCCGAGAGAAATGCGAACACTGCCGACAAAATGGAGAGACTTATATTCGTGACACAAAGAGCAAATATGGCAATGATCTGAAATAAATATATGAAAATTTTAAACACTTGTAATGGTATTAAGAAGACTTAACTAATGATACTATCGTACATTATAAGTTTATTATACATTGTTGAGAGAGTACAATACGGTATTCTATTGGACGAGTACACAACAGTTGTCAAACCTAAATTGGACGAGGCGCTAGCCGAGACTAATACATGTTATATATTTTGCAGCCGGTATGAGTCCGATAGTGTTGTTTTCAACATTGTATACTTGCATAATGACCTCTTTATTTCACTGCACCAATTTCTTGACATGATTAACATGTTGTACAAAAAGGATTTGATATAGATATTTTGGACTATGAGAATGAAAACGAGGCTAAACGAAGTACAATAGTGATTTGATATGATTTTTGGTGGAACGAGGCTAAATGAATAAAATTGGATGTAATAATGATTTTATCAGATCACATGGTGCAAACACTGAAAGTTCATTACTTAAAATTTCATTAGGTTTGAAATTAAATTGTCAAATGATTTGTGTACGATGTGATATAATAATCTATTATGTATTTCTTAATATTTCACATATTCGTGTAAAACAGCTCGTCGAACTGCTTTTTGTTAATTTCCGGCGTAATCTGCCACTAGCTCGCATATTTTATACAACATTTTCCTAGATTCGATAATATTTGTATTAGTCTATTGCTTAATGGGGTTTCGAAAAGCATAGTTTTAATTTTCCTTTGAAGAGAAACTTATAATTATCAATATATATTTCTGTAAGTATGAGATATACGCCAGTGTAAAAATTGCACACAGGTGGCATATCTGGATTTTTACAAAGTTGCAACAGTTAAAACATTTGTAAATAAAACAAAATTTAACATATCAAAGCATGTTACATTTGTAAATACAACACAAAGATAAGATACCCACTCCGCATCTTCCATATGATACACCTTCAGAAGAACTTTCCGCTGATTTTGCCTTTGTGCACGCATTGTATCCGACCGAACCGCAAATAAAAAACTAAAAAAGATTGTACAGTTTGTTTTATTAACAACAATGATAACTATACGCAATATTTTGATATAATTTTAACAAAAGATATAAATTAATATCTCTCACGGAGACTTTCTTACAATAACAAGCACTCATGTAATGCAACACTGACTGCATTAGTCGTTTTATCTGCCATATCAAGTATGAAAAACTTTAAAAACACTTTTACATTTATAATATGACTCTATTGTCTGATTTTTCTTTCCCTGTTTTTTGCCCTAGTACGAAAGCTTATCTCAGGTTAAGAACATGTTTTAATTGCACATTTACCAACCAAACTCCTCACAGCGGTTACGTCACGCTTTGCTACTTTAACCACTGCCACCACTGAAATCACGTGATGATAGTTGTATCATGTGACAAAAACATGGCTGCCAGTTTCAGAACGCCAAGGATCCCATATCAAACTGGCAGATTTATAATTACATCCTTACCAGACAAAATAAGTTCAAGACACTCAATTTGTTATCACTTTAAAACAAGTGCCGGATCAAATCTTTTTGTGCAATCGTTCAATAACTGTTTATATTCTGCCATTGTTTACTGGTTGTTACTATGCACACGGTGTCACAGTGAAAATATCTTTCGTTATGTTTACAAAATAATTTTTATACGTATAATTTTTTACTTTCTTGTACATTAAGCATAACTATTTAACGAAAGAAAACTAAAATGATATAAAGTATTCTATTTTAAAATTAAAAGTGAAAAAATATATCCGGCTATATTCGACCGAATTTACTTGTGGTGGCAGTGGTTACTGTACTGATCAGGGGAAGTAACCGCTGCGAGGAGTTTGATTTACCAACAAGTATGAATTTTCACATTGATAACAGCAGATAAGAACCAAATACAACGTCACAAGTGTTAAAGTTGAACAACTTACAATAATTCCGACAAGAAGAGGTCCAAAGTTGAAGACAGGAAATCCAATATTTTTGGAAGCCACTCCAAGAGTTGTGGCACCTGACACAATCGTAAGAAACCCTAACACCATTGCTATAACGGAGTAATATTTTAGTTTCTCTAAAATTTTCGTAATGTCAACTGCCCCTGAAATAATAAAGAAGGAAGATCTAAGAACAATTATTGTGATCTTTCACTTTTAAAATAAATATATATAAGTTTTTTTTTGTGTTTGTTGCAAAAAATATCATTCCTCTTGTTACTTTTGTGCATAAAAGTTTGCAAAAGATTTCACTTTGTCTTCTGAAATTTAGCACATTCATTTCAAGGTAAATATTCTTATTGTTATCATTTTTATTTTTGTTTAAAGCATGGACCTGGAAGTGTATTGCAAATTGCTCATCATTTTACATTGTGAGCTTTGTTGTTATGTGAATTTTGGCCAACTGTCACTTTGAAACAACTTTATGAAAACAAACATGACTGACAATGCTTATTCACATTCAATGTACGTGTAGGCGACATACGCTTGGGGGTCAGATCCCCCCCAACGTTATATGCCCCTGTAAACACTCTATCAAAACTATTTTAATATTCAAACACGAATGGGACATCTATTACAACGATAAAAATGGTTTTCAAACAATTTTTACATACACTTAACAAATCTTATAAGTGTGCACCATTTATGTCCTTATAACTTTTTCGTTTATCAGTATATTTCTACAAAATTTTGCGTTATGACTATTGGCTGCATTTCCACACTTTTCCCGTGTTCAGGCATGTCAATTTTAATTATGAGGTGCGTTCAACCATGAACGAACGAAATTCACAAAATGCACGAAAAATTGTGAGAATGGGTGAAATAAAATTGCACATGGATATTCTCGGATACGACAGAGATCCACATATCAGAAAAACACCACATGGGTAGATTATCTATACAACATCATGGTATAGCCCTAAGATTGGTCAACGCTGGAGTACACCAAACATGTAGAGGTTGGTAACAAAATTTATTTGTTTAAATGATTATTTTAATTCCTTTGCATTGTAAAAGCCGAATATCATTTAAATTCAGTTTCTACCCAAGACGAACATAAATGCATATCTTTTATTTACTTATTACATGTCTGTATCATTTGTAGGTTGCGCCTCTTATGGGTGTACACCGAAATACTTTCAAAAAGGCTAATCATTGAGTACAGAGCAACTGGCATCGTTGGTAACCTTCCTCACCGATACAACAGTATGCAACATCGATGTGACGACACTGCCAGGCTGTAATACACAGTCAGGGTGGGCACGTAAGGTATCAGGACATCATTTTGCAACATCGACTTTCGACACGCATTCACATATTTTAGAAATACATCTTAAATTTGTATCTTGAATGAAAAAAAATGAATAAAAATGATACTGTGTCTCTTTTCTCAGGGCTGGGAATCAAAACTGCGTCGTATCCTACAAAATGTAAAACAAACGCCGCCATCTTGGAGCGAAAAATGTATGTTTTTGTTTATAACTGTTTTTGTTGGAAATGACTGAAAACAAGATATATGTATTAACAAGCTACACTGTTTTCCGCTTCGTTCGGTATATGTTGCTTGCACAACTATTTTGTAAAACAAAAGTTATAGCGAACTTGCAACTCGAAGCGGGGCATAATTTTTATGAAAATGTGTGGATACGACGCAGTTCATATTGCTTTATCTATCGTTTTTTCCTTCAAATCAATTATATACTCGTTTTCAGAGTTCACCATAAACTTCAAAACATAATTTTGCATCATTTACTAAACTTTCATTTAAAAGAGATGTTTATTTTCCAAGAAAATAATGATTTTTACGAAATGATACGACGCAGTTGAAAATAAAATATGATACGACGCAGTTGTATTTTCATTGCAGGCTGAATATTGGTTAAACTATTTAAATTATGTGCTAGGTATGCTAATAACGTCCAACAACATTTCTTGTTTACAACTTAAGTCAAAAGCAAAGGTCACTCGAGCATTGGTTTCATAAAAATGGAAATGTAATACTATTCTATTAAGGCTGCATTTTTCGATCGCATTTTAGTACTAATCATTAGCATCTACAAATTCCGAAAAGCTGTATCAAATGCAATATACATTGAAACACGTGATCGCACACCCATGTGACAACGTGTTCTAGTGTTGCCTTAGCATGCTTACAAACCTGTTCCCGTGAATTCGAAATGGGAGTGATTACTATTTTTGATACAAAATTCAATATTCCAGTGTAGCCTCTCCTGGACCCTGTATTAATCAGGAATGACAAAAAACAAAAGAGAAAGAATTTACAAATTTTGAAAAGGTCTCTAGCTATCGGGAATGCGCAAATTGCATGCCTACCTTTGTTACTTGTAATTAGCAATAATTTCCGTCAATTCCGTTATTACTTATGTCTTTTACGTGCCGATTTTATTGTATTCATTTTCTTAATAATCGATGAGAACAGATGAGCTTCATTATTTGAAACTGAACATTAAATTGTTAAAATTATATTATAAATGGTTAAGCTACAATATATTTTTGCAAGTAGGTTATGCGTTCCGTTTAGTCATTTTATGTTCAGCGCCGCGGAACTTTACCCCTGATTTTGTCGTATTGCGTTTCTTTATCGCCGATGAGGAAAGGTCTACGGAATGTATGACTTATAAGTATCATTCTTCTCCGTCAAAAAACTTTAAATTTTCAAAATCGAGTTACATATAATACAACTACAAATTATTTTGTAAAAATGGTGTCCGTTTTGCAAAGGTTTTTTACGCTATGGACCGATAAATTTGATACAGATATAGGCAGACATGATCTTTCAACAGTATTGAAGAATTATTAAGTTTTCACAATATTGAACAGAAAATTTAGGTCAGATTATCGTATCGAATTTTCAACAGACTAGAGACATGACATCTTAACATACCTTCATACTAAAGTGTGATTTTTATTTGGTAATGAATTGCCTGAAAACTTAAACAAAAGTTTTCAGAAAATGACTTCACAGAGGATTACCCCTGTTTACATTGAAAATTTCTCTGATAGTCATACCAAAATAAGAAATTTAAATTTTATTCTCTTTATAATTAACTCAAATATTTATAATCTTAAAACTTCACGCCAGAAGTTAATAAAAAAGCTGCTTATTTGTACAGCTGACGTCAACAAATTTTGTTGAAAAAACAAATCAGACAGGTGTGTCCAACCGAGGCCGAGCTGTTTATGTTTACTGAATTCAAATCACTTGAACTGAACTGCTATGAATTCGAAAACCACCAGGGACTTTTTATTCTTTCGTGTGGAAAACCTATCAAGCTAGTTTCAAAATGTCGATGGTTCTCTGCAGGTACAACATTTTGCCTGAAATAATGCACAAAGGCGCACCTGAGGTCCTCGCCCCTAGTAAAGCTAATGTGTAGAGTGAAAGTTTGAAAAGAAACCATTACCCAGAACATGCAGAGCCACAGTTAACTTAGAGCGTAGCTAGCCAAAATGAATTCAAGTAAATAGATTTCTACATTTTTTTTTGCGAAAACAAATTAGGGATAATATTGAACATACAGGAAAATATAAGAAATTATTTCAGATATTATGATCAACAAGGTAACATGTTCATGTTTAACTGAAAAGTAGCTTCCGCAATGTAAACTTTCAAATTAAATGGTATAATGGACATGACACATTGTATTCTAAATAATCAAAAGCAACAGAACATTGCTATACACCGCAAATAATCTGGGTTTTTTTTATCTAGCGCAAGTGATTATTCCATAAAATAGAAATATATTGCCAAAATTATCCCTGTTGAAAAGACTGCCAAAAATACAACTGCGTCGTATCATATTTTATTTTCAACTGCGTCGTATCATTTCGTAAAAATCATTATTTTCTTGGAAAATAAACATCTCTTTTTAATGAAATTTTAGTAAATGATGCAAAATTACATTTCGAAGTTTATGGTGAACTCTGAAACAAATATATAATTGATTTGAAGGAAAAAACGATAGATAAAGCAATATGAACTGCGTCGTATCCACACATTTTCATAAAAATTATGCCCCGCTTCGAGTTGCAAGTTCGCTATAACTTTTGTTTTACAAAACAGTTGTGCAAGCAACATATACCGAACGAAGCGGAAAATAGTGTAGCGTGTTAATACATATATCTTGTTTTCAGTCATTTCCAACAATAAAAGTTATAAACAAAAACATACGTTTTTTGTTCCAAGATGGCGGCGTTTGTTTACATTTTGTAGGATACGACGCAGTTTTGATTCCCAGCCCTGTTTCTGTATTTGATGAAAATTTCAGCATGATCGGGCAAATATTGATACATCTATGAAACCATGGCATTTATACATGCACACTTATAAGATTTGTTAAGTGTATATGAAAAAAAATACCGTATACCATCAAGTCTCATACTTGCCAAGTTGTAGGGGTCTTGGGCATACCCAAAAGATATGTTGGTGTATATTTAGTACCACTGTTTTGTTCGCTGGATTGAGAGAAATTACAGTTCGAAAAATAAATAACTTTTATTATTAATTTTTGGAGGCAACGGCCTCCAAGACGATACGCCACTGCAATAGAACGGATCGAGACTATGATAATAAAAGTGATATTAGTTTCTTCCGGAATTAAGTATCTACTGAACTCGATATGCATTAGATCTAGTAAAAAAGTTTAAAAAGAGAGTACATACGTATTTCGTGATGAAAATGAGAAATAATATAAACTCAACTGTATATCATTTACCTTTGTGTTGTTGTGATTGTTGGTCTTCATTCCGGGTGTTGTAATTGGCTAATCCAATATCAACATTAGTACCGCTATAATATGTCGAGTCGTTATACTTTGACATGACTATATAACACTCACATGGGGCCAGGGTAATCCTTTCACATTTTAATACATTCTTATATTTAAATGTGATATCCGGTTTTGCAAAATGTTTACATTTTTAACAAATAGCTAGGTCAACTACCTGTATAAACATAAAATTACGCGATCAATAAAACAGTGTTCACTGAGGTGTACCCCTTTTGTATTGGCGTAGATACATAAAATACCATTTTTACGGAGTTGCAAAAGCGACACGGCCCGGATGTGCGATAAATTGAAAATACGTTTCAAAAGATCAGAAATATACATCTGAAATTTATACACGACTTAGAAGAACATATAATTAAAGCCAAGAAGTTGCATGTTAATATCTCTTCACAGAACTAACATAAACACATACCGGCGTTAATTTTAGTAATTTTGTAGTACAATACGTAAATTTCTTTCTTTGTTCACTACACAATATTTTATTTTTAAATACATTTTTCAAAAAATATCATGAATGAAGAAGCGCCGACGACACGAAAACTCGATAAATTGGCGAAGCCTTTCGCATTTTGAGAGGTAATGTCTTCGTATCGGCGCCCTCAGAAGACACGATAAGTTCGCATATTATCAGGTCTTCGCCGGCGAAGACACGAAATGGCAGAAATCAGCAACCATGATTTACTCATTTTATGCACCTGCAAAACCCAGTCTTAGTCGAAAGACCAGTCACTATAACAGGCTTATACGGGAGACCGGTGTGCATATTTCAACTTCATGAATTCCCGTTTTCATCTTTGTGAATTCACAACTTTTAACTGAACATACGAAATTTACGATTTCAACTTCATGAATTCATGATTTCACTAGGTTGAATTCGTGAATTTGAAATCGTGAATTCAGTAATTTGAAATCGTCAATTCATGAAGTTGAAATTGTGATACCGTGAAGATGAACCCCGAGAATTCAAGATGTTAAAATGTCACCACCCATCTTTGGTAGTTAAGGTCCATTTTCTCAAAAACTAACAAAGATATTCACTTTAAACTTGGCATCAAGTTGGAATGTATTAAGGCATTAAGATATTCCTGAGCGTCTCATCGTAAATATATACATGTGCTTGAAATACGTGATTGCTATATACTGAGTTGCAAAATAAAGTGTACATTTGGTTAAAGGGAAATTTCGTATCTAAGCAAAATAGTTACATAATTATTTGGTATCAAAATATGTAGAAATTTATTGACTATATACGAATTTCTAGAAAAAAAGTGTTTAAATGAAGAAAAACGAAGCATTTACTAGTACAAACAATTTATTATGTACATGTATAAGTGTCTGATAAAGAAAGTGACTACTTAAAGATGACTCAAGTATTCAGTCTGCATATACAAATAGAAGTATCAACTTTTCATTAAAGCTACATGTATTTGCATGTCACATCTTGAAAACACCTAAATGCCAAGAATCATAAAACAGATGGCACATTTTGTGTAATCATCACTACAAGCAAAAAGCAAATCAGCAAATTGCGTTAGGGAACATTTCTGTCTATATATAAGTATTGTGTGTTAATGAACAGACAGATACACATTTTGTTAAAACTCTCTCCAGATATGTTCAAAGGAATATTTACATAAATCATTCATCCAAGTTACTCACATTTATATCTAAATATATATGATTAATCTAAAATCCTTTTATTCACACGGAAATATCAAGTATCCAAACTGCATTCTGAAAAGAAATTGTGTGGCATTAAAAAAATGTTAAGATATGTCATTCATTCAAGTCATGTGTAATTGTTATTTTATAATACATGTACGTAGAGCAGTCCAAGTATTGCTATACAGTATATAAATCAACGTCTAATTCAAAGAATTTTGAAAAAATGCTCAAAATTCCCAAAACCCCCAATTTTGTCAGAAATTTCC